>NC_090373.1:133251582-133551582 GCF_036365525.1 Heterodontus francisci
GTGGTGTTCGTTCCACAGGGATCCGTGCTGGGACCACTGTTGTTTGTGATATACATAAATGATTTGGAGGAAAGTATAGGTGGTCTGATTAGTAAGTTTGCAGACGACACTAAGATTGGTGGAGTAGCAGATAGTGAAGGGGACTGTCAGAGAATACAGCAGAATATCGATAGATTGGAGAGTTGGGCAGAGAAATGGCAGATGGAGTTCAATCAGGGTAAATGCGAGGTGATGCATTTTGGAAGATCCAATTCAAGAGTGAACTATACAGTAAATGGAAAAGTCCTGGGGAAAATTGATGTACAGAGAGATTTGGGTGTTCAGGTCCACTGTTCCCTGAAGGTGGCAACGCAGGTCGATAGAGTGGTCAAGAAGGCATACGGCATGCTTTCCTTCATCGGACGGGGTATTGAGTACAAGAGTTGGCAGGTCATGTTACAGTTGTATAGGACTTTGGTTCGGCCACATTTGGAATACTGCGTACAGTTCTGGTCGCCACATTATCAAAAGGATGTGGATGCTTTGGAGAGGGTGCAGAGGAGGTTCACCAGGATGTTGCCTGGTATGGAGGGCGCTAGCTATGAAGAGAGGTTGAGTAGATTAGGATTATTTTCATTAGAAAGGCGGAGGTTGAGGGGGGACCTGATTGAGGTGTACAAAATCATGAGAGGTATAGACAGGGTGGATAGCAAGAAGCTTTTTCCCAGAGTGGGGGATTCAAATACTAGGGGTCACGAGTTCAAAGTGAGGGGGGAAAAGTTTAGGGGGGATATGCGTGGAAAGTTCTTTACGCAGAGGGTGGTGGGTGCCTGGAACGCATTGCCAGCGGATGTGGTAGATGCGAACACGATAGCGTCTTATAAGATGTATCTAGACAGATACATGAATGGGCAGGAAGCAAAGAGATACAGACCCTTAGAAAATAGGCGACATGTTTAGGTAGAGGATCTGGATCGGCGCAGGCTTGGAGGGCCGAAGGGCCTGTTCCTGTGCTGTAATTTTCTTTGTTCTTGACCCATGCTCTGAAATTCCACTCCTGAACCAAATTACCCCTCTATTCTCCTTTCCCACCCTCCTTTGACCAAGTTTTTGATCACATCTCCAATTTGTGTCCTTTGGCTCAGTATTAACTTTTTTGATTATGCCTCTGATTAAGCTCTTTCGAAAACATTTCCCTTGACCGGCCCAGCTCTAATTTTAATGTTGTTTCCCCTTTTTCTGGACTGTTCCACCAGAGGAAATATATTCTCTCTATCTACTCTATCAAATCCTTTGGTCATCTTAAGTATCTCAATTAGATCACTCCTTAATCTTCTATACTCGAGAATAGAAGACTGGTCTATGCAACCTCTCTTCATAAACCCTGTTTAGTCCTAGTATCATTCTGGTGAATCTGCACTTATCTCCTCCAAAACCAATATATCCTTCCTGGGGAATGCAGTACTCCCAGAGGCAGTCTAACCAGAGCTTTATACAACTGTAGCATAACTTCCACTTCTTGGCCTTCATCTCAAGGGAGCTGGAATACAAATATTTCAGTAGCCTTTTATTTTTTTTTTAATCCGTCTCCTTTTTCCAGTGTCAACCAATACCTAAAAACATAATCAGGTCATTTATTTCATTGCTGTTTGTGGGACCTTGCTGCAGACACATTGGCTGCCATGGTTTCCACATTAGCACAGTGACTACACTTCAAAAGTACTTCATCGGCTATAGAGTGCTTCGGAAAATTCAGGGGTCATGAAAGGCACGATGCAAGTTCTATATTTTTGTAAATGTAAAAATGAATATTTCACCATGTTGTAGACTATCCTGCTTTCCTGATTTAAGAAAGTAAGGTTCCATCTGTTTGTTTATATGTATTTTTTGTAATGTGCATCATTTTGTCTTCCATATTAATAAAGGATTTTGTCGCCCTTGAAGGCCCAGTTTTGAAGATGTAAATTGTGTTTCTGTGCAGTTCATCAACCTGGCCCAAACGCTAAAGTATTATGGATATATCAAGTTTGACGCTTGCATCACTGATTTTCCGGAGAAAGGTTGTCATGTAATAGTCAGCGCTGGTAATAATGAACTGAATTTTCATGTCAAATTGCCCAACGACCAAATCAAAGAAGGTTGTTTCAAGGTCACACGCATGAGATGCTGGCGTGTTACTTCCTCAGTAAGTATTACAGGAAGGTTTTTAAACATTTTACTGACCAATTATTTGCAAACACGTTGCAGGAAATTTTGCACTTATTTGAAAGATTGTTAAAATTAAACGCTGGACTCTTCTCAAACACTTCAATTTAAATTGCTTGAAATTCATTGTTTCTTTTGTGCTTTCAAATATTCTAGGACAATTTACAGATCCTGTGTAACCCAAGAAACATTACAGTTTTATTGAAATAATGTCTAGACTACTGATTTTCTTAAGTAACTTTCAAAATAATCTTGACACCTTGACTCAATGGTACCACAATCACCTCATTTATGAGAAAATTTTGGGTTCAAGCTCCATTCCAGTATCTTGAGAACATAATCTAGACACATTTGAATGCCGTATCGAGGGAGTTCTGCACTGTTGGAGCTGTCGTCCTTTGGACGAGGCATTAAACTTGGGCTCCATCAGCCTTTATGCATTATTCGAAGAAGAGCGGGGGAATGTTCCCAGTGTCCTGACCAACATCTATCCCTCGATCGGCATCAATGATGCTGATTATCCCAGCTTTTGGTGACATGTCTATTCCTTCAGGTACCTTTATTGGATGCAGTGTTCTAATATAGTTTAAGTGAAGTAGTTATAGTTCTGGATTAGTGACCTAGAAGTTGAGTTCAAATCCTGGCATAACAAATTTAGTAATCTGCAAACAGTTGGAAAATCTACCATGAAAACTTTTGGATTATGGTAAAACTCCAGCTGGCTTACTGATGTCCTTCGGGGAAGAAAGCTGCTACTCCGACCTTTCTGACAACCTATGTGGTTGACTTGATGCCCTCTGAAGCGGTCCAGCAAGCCACTCGTTTTGTACAAATGCTACATTCAAGAAAGCAACCCACTCTACTTGGGGCGACAGGTGGTGGTACTAAATAAGGTATTTCCAGCGTTTTCCACATCCTGAATAGTAAAAGTAATTCCCTGAAGTACCAGCCTGGCTCACATATCGGACTACTAAGTCTGCTATGCACTTGTTTCCAATGCTAGGTATGTCCTTCTGAAGCCACCATGACCCTCAGATAAATATTGGTTTTTGTTTTCCCTCTCCCCTCTTACCCCACTCCCAAGGAAAATGGTTACTAGTTAGTTACTAGCTGATAAGTGAGAGTTTCAGGCCTCATGATTTAACAGCTGATACCAGTATCCTCCTTACAAGCAGCATGGTGAGCAGCAACACTTCAAAACTGAGTGCAGTCCCTCCATTTACAACATAGATGCACATCATTATCCTATCGAGTAGTTTTAAATGTACATTTCTGTGCTGCTGCTTCACCGAGCAGGTGCATTGGAGCCACTTGCATGGTTACCACATTCCAAACCAATTTGTGCAGGGTTTCTGTCCAGACTATTTGCGGTTGTCACACTTTTCTTGAAGTATTATTCCCTTGCTTAAAATGATGAGCACTTTCCTAGTACTATTGTTCTAAGCTAGTCCATACATCTGAGCCCTACTTCAGTGCATCTTTGGTACTGTGGTCTATTTCCCTGATGGCAGGTGATTTGAATAAGGAATGCTGGTGGATGGGTTCTTACAGTTATAGTCATCCCCATTCTTGAAATGCATTCACCTTCAAGGTAAAGGCAAATGAAACCCGACCTGAGCCTGACAGAACCACATCCAACCTGAGCCAGACCCGGCCCAAGTCCTTTGACTTCTTCCCAACCACCAGAATATAGTCGACTTTATTGAAGAGGTTGTGCTCTACCTTGGATGGAATTGCTCACTGCAGACTGGTGTGGAGTCCAAATGCACGTTTCCCACCTTGACGTCCTGGCTGTCACTGTGTCTGACCTGAGCCCGAATGCCGGACCCGGAAGAGCGGCCCGATCTGACCCAAACTTAAATAAGAGCTGCTTATATTTAAAAACTGTCATGTTCGGATTACTGTGAACCAAATTGCTAACGGGAACTATAAATTTCGATGCTTTATAATCTGTTTTAGTCACCTCGGACTCTTGCATTTTTTTAATCGTAATTATTATTTAAATGTTAGCAGGTTCCACTGATGAATGGTACAGCAAATAGCCCAGGAAAGACCGAGACCAAATTGGAATTGGCTTTTGAGTATTTGATGAGCAAAGACCGACTCCAATGGGTGACCATTTCTAGCCCCCAGGTAAGGCACATGATTTGATTTTTTTTTTTAAACAATAAAATGTTCTACTTCTGGTGTCCCAGTAAGAAAAGTGGGCGAGCTGCTTGTTTCGTCACTGCTTAAATGATTGAATCATAGAACTCCTGTGATATACATGTCCTTGTACTCAGCTGGATTGCTGTGTAGGATGATTTTGCTTCAGTGAATCTACCCTGCACGTGCAACAGTGATTGCATTTGGGCTGTTTTTAAGTGAAGTGTAATTGTGTGGCAGAGCAACAATAAGCTTAAGGAGAGTATTTTTAAAATGTGTGTGTAAATCTTAGAGAAGCAAATTACTCCAAGAGAAAAAAGTAATCAATTTGGGAATGATATTTACAAGCAGCTACTGTTCTTTGATTCAGCTACTGTTACTTGGATTTGACTATTTATAGAAATGATCTTAAAGGGCTGGGCCAACTTGACAGTTAAATATCATAACCGTGCTCCAAATTGACTATCAGCAATGCAGTGGGAAATTTTGTCAGTATAATTTTTGAATAAATCATTTGTTTAGGAATATTGTCAGTTTGTTTTTTTTAAATTGAAGGTGGCTTCAGGGCTAGTACTTCCCTGATGGACTTTTCTCTTTGTAACACTATCCATGGCCATCCTTTTCCCTCAGTATCATCTCCTGCACTGTTTAGGATTCTGTACCCCTAATAATGGATACATTTTAGCTCAGTCGACAAGCTCAAGCTACAAGTCTAAAACTCTTATGTACAAAGCACATTCCCAATCCTGCTTTTTATGGGTTTTTACTGTGCTCTTGGTTGGACACTGGTCTCATTTTAATTTCTGGACTGGTAGTCTTCTGCTAATTGGATTTGCCTGTGTGAGAATCTAAATTGGGAAACACCGCTATCACTCAGTATATGGCTACTGCTAACACATTTTCTTGGATGTTACCCAAATCACCAATTAACAAGGTTGCTATAGGTACAAGATGTTTGTAAACCATATCGTTTGAGTATAAGCCAAAAAAAAAATGGCAGGTTTATCTACTAGTGTTACAAGAGATTAGCTTTTTTATTTATAATATAGATGGGGAGTACTTCCTGTGTTGTAAATCTACCAGATGTGTTCAAGCTTCACCAGAAGACCTAGCTGTTCTTTCCTTATCCTTTGGAAAAGAGACAAGGTTTCATTTCATAGTACAGTTGAGATTTGAAGCTCTGCTGCAAGGAATGGACAGAATTTCATCTCATCGTATCGTTCTGTGATGGAGCCTTAGTCTCCAAATTTCCCCCAGATCCTCATTAGGAATTTCATCAGTGAATTTTTCATTTACTTGGGGTTTTTTTTAAGATTCATTCATGAAATGTGGGCGTTGCTGGCCAGGCCAGCTTTTATTGCCCATCCCAAATTGCCCTTGAGAAGGTGGTGGTGAGCTGTCGCCTTGAGCCACTGCAGTCCATGTGGGGTAGGTACACCCACAGTGCTGTTAGGAAGGAAGTTCCAGGATTTTGACCCAGCGACAGTGAAGGTTCCGGTGTCTAGATCGATGCTGGGTGGTCCAACTGGTTTCATTCCTTTTTATTGACTTTGTAGTGGTTAGATACAACTGAGTGGCTTGCTAGGCCATTTCAGAGGGCATGTAAGAGTTAACCACATTGCTGTGGGTCTGGAGTCACATGTAGGCCAGACCAGGTAAGGACCGCAGATTTCCTTCCCTAAAGGACATTAGTGAACCAGATGGGTTTTTACAACAATCGACAATGGTTTCATGGCCATCATTTGACTAGCTTCTTAATTCCAGATTTATTAATTGAATTCAAATTCCACCTTCTGCTGTTGCGGGATTCGAACCCATGTCCTCAGAGCAATACCCTCAGTCTCTGGGTTACTAGTCCAGTGACAATACCACGACACCACCGCCTCCCTGTGCTGTCTTCTAATGCTCTGTACAGATGGAAGATGGTTAGGAGTCTTTGTAGTTGATACTGTTATCAAATAAACTGTAAAATCTGTAATGGACAGCATCTACTACATAAAGGCTGTTATGCATAACGACACTAAGTATTGTACTTAAAATGGAAATGGAAAGGAGCATATTAATATAAAAGCCAAGTGTTGCAAATACTGGAAATCTGAAATAAAAACAAAGTGCTGGAAATGCACAGCGGGTCTGGCAGCATCTGTGGAGAGAAACAGAGTTAACATTTCAGGTTGGTGACCTTCCATCAGAACCCAATGAAAGGTCACAGACCTGAGACGTTAACTGTTTTTCTTTCCACAGATGCTGCAGACATGCTATGTATTTCCAGCACTTTATGTTTTTATTTATGAAAGGAGCATATCGTTATGTTGTGAACTTTCAAAGTGGTAGGTTTTCCTATAAAGCCCTGAAATAAAGTCAAAGCTTTGTGCAAACTCCATCTCAGGTAAAATTCACATTCCACTGAAACTACAGGCTGTACGTGTCCAACGTGTTTATTTCCTTTCAAATAGCTTGGTTAGCTGAGATATGTCTACTCATATTGTTATGAATGGGTGAGGAAGGGGTCACCACTTTCCTGGTTTGGCCATAACAGGGTTTAACTTTTGAAACAGTTTTTAGCTTCACCTCTGAGTCCTTGCTCACTGCTCTCTAATTGTAATTGTAAATGAGCCAACCAGACATGTTTTCTTGGGTTTAAACAAGAAAGATGTAAGTTTATTAGCCTTAACACTCTAACTCAGTTAAAATTACTTTTAAAAAAAAACGCAACGGAACCACGCTAGCATGCATACGTGATAAACACACAAATGTATACAGAGGGAGAAAGAATAAAGGGGGGGGGGGGGCGCGGTTTGCATTAGTAAATGGAATTCAGTTACTGTCTTTAGTTTGGATGTAAAGTCCTTGATTGGAGTTAAGTCTTGGAGTTCTTGTTGGGGCCCAGCGCACACTTTCCAATTTGTTTCGCTGGTACCAGAAGAACAAAGAACAGTACAGCACAGGAACAGGCCATTCGGCCCTCCAAGCCTGCGCCCATCTTGATGCCTGTCTAAACTAAAACCTTCTGCACTTCCGGGGTCCGTATCCCTCTATTCCCATCCTATTCATGTATTTGTCAAGATGCCTGTTAAACGTCACTATCGTACCTGCTTCCACTGCCTCCCCCAGCAGCAAGTTCCAGGCACTCACCACCCTCTGTGTAAAAAAAAAAAAAAAAACTTGCCTCTCACATCCCCTCTAAACTTTGCCCCTCGCACCTTAAACCTATGTCCCCTAGTAACTGACTCTTCCACCCTGGGAAAAAGCTTCTGACTGTCCACTCTGTCCATTCCACTCATAACTTTGTAAACCTCTATCATGTCACCCCTCCACCTCTGTCGTTCCAGTGAAAACAATCCCAGTTTATCGAACCTCTCCTCATAGCTAATGCCCTCCAAACCAGGCAACATCCTGGTAAACCTCTTCTGTACCCTCTCCAAAGCCTCCACATCCTTCTGGTAGTGTGGCGACCAGAATTGCACGCAATATTCCAAGTGTGGCCTAACTAAGGTTCTGTACAGCTGCAGCATGACTTGCCAATTTTTATACTCTATGCCCCGACCGATGAAGGCAAGCATTGTGTATGCCTTCTTGACTACCTTATCCACCAATGATCTGTGGACCTGTACGCCCAGATCTCTCTGCCTGTCAATACTTCTAAGGGTTCTGCCATTTACTATATACTTCCCACGTGTATTAGACCTTCCAAAATGCATTACCTCACATTTGTCCGGATTAAACTCCATCTGCCATTTCTCCGCCCAAGTATCCAACCGATCTGTATCCTGACAATCCTCATCACTATCCGCAACTCCACCAACCTTTGTGTCGTCCGCAAACTTACGAATCAGACCAGCTACATTTTCCTCCAAATCATTTATATATACTACAAACAGCAAAGAACCCAGCACTGATCCCTGTGGGACACCACTAGTCACATCCCTCCATTCAGAAAAGCACCCTTCCACTGCTACTCTGTCTTCTATGACTGAGCCAGTTCTGTATCCATCTTGCCAGCTCACCTCTGATCCCGTGTGACTTCACCTTTTATACCAGTCTGCCATGAGGGACCTTGTCAAAGGCTTTACTGAAGTCCATGTAGACAACATCCACTGCTCTTCCTTCATCAATCATCTTCGTCACTTCCTCAAAAAACTTGATCAAGTTAGTGAGACACAACCTCCCCTTCACAAAACCATGCATGCCTCTCGCTAGCTCAGAAGGCTGAAAAGGTCCTCTGTCATGAGGCTTAAGCTGCTTTCGTGGGTCCTTGGAACTTTTCTGGAGAGAGAGACTGGGAGAGAGCATTGCTTTCTTCTTTAAGTTCAATTGCAGTCTGCCTCAAACCATTCTGTGAGGCACAATTCAAACCGCTCCTAGGTTGGCCAGCAGGTTAGTCATGTGACCAGCTCTTTGTTTGAAACAGCATCGTCTGCGAGTTTTGTTGATTTTTAAAGTTCTCCGGTTACACTCGGGGCAGGGGAGTGGAGTGCTGGCTCTCGATGTCTTTTGATCATCACTATTGACAAAAACAATCTCGCTAATTGAATCAGGGAGCACTCCCATTGTCTCTCTTTGCAACTGTCTCTCAGAATGCAAATATGCAGTCATATTTTCAGCCATTCAGCTCTGGTACCTGGATGCTTTCTAACCTCATTCATTCTTTGCACTTCAATATCCATGCTTGACCTGCCAACACCAGTCCCATTGTTGTGTGGTCTGATCCAACTGTATTTACAAGTTCAGAATAAGGTTTCTGAATCAGGGGTCCGTGAGAGTGTTTTGAGGGGATCTGCCAAAATACTCTGCACCATACCTGCAAACTGCCACATTTCCCATCCAAACAGCAATTAGTCTTCCACTTCCTATGCCACCACTGATAGCAAATCCAACTGTTCACCAGATGTTTTTTGTTGTCTTTCAGCCACTGTCTCCTTTTTCTCAGCCATGCATGTATAGTGTTAAATGCAGCAGCGCTGCTGATGTTTGTCTACTTTGAGAGCCTGTATGCACTGAACAGTAGCATGTTAGTGGTGCTGGAGCTGTAGCACTTGAAGGAACAGATAAGAACATACTATAAGAAATGGGAGTAGGCGTACGGCTGCTCGAGCACGCTCTGCCATTCAATAAGATCATGGTTGATCTGATCATGGCCTCAACTCCACTTTCCTGCCTATTCCCCATAGCCCTTGACTGGGCTGTGGTTCAAATATATCTGTTAATCGCAGCCTTGAATATATTCAGTGACTCAGCATCCACTGGTCTCCGGCGTAGAGAATTACAAAGATTCATGGCCCTGAGAGGAAGTTCCTCTTTAAATAGGTGACCCCTTATTCTGAAACCATGCCCCCGTGTTCTAGGTTCCCCAACACGGGGAAACGCCCTCTCGGCAGCTAACCTGTTAGGCCTCTCAGAATCTTGCATGTTTCGATAAAATCACCTCTTGTCCCTTCTAAACTCCAATAAGTAAAGGTCCAGTCTGCTCAATCTTTCCTCAAGACTTTTTTCGCTCTTTTCCCACTCGCTTTTTTCCCCCTCCCTCTCTCTGGCACCTAATAAATTATGACTTTGAGAATTATGAAATATCTCCATGTTTGCCACTGCTTACCTGCCTTTTATTTGCCTTTTATTCTATTTTCCCAGTATGCTTTAGTTAACTCAGTTTTCATACCTTTGTAATTACAATGCTCCTCAGAGCCCCATATCCAGCGCTTTGATCTGCAGGCAGTTGGGCCACATTCACAGCAGGAAATGAGCAGTTGGAAAGGATTTGGGGCAGTGATGGGCGTCATGTTTATCACAAGGAGTGAGGGATTGCAGTCCTTCTCAATACAATAAGCAGTGTTTAATCGTCAGTAAGTGGCAAGTTTAAGCCAACATGGGTGACTCACTCCTAATGCATGAGTTTCACGTCATGCGTTCATCATTTTATAGCTTTATCCCCCTTTCACAATGCAGATGTTGCTTTTTTTAAATTTTCATCTGTAAATTTCCGCTGTATAACCTTTCTTGGGAAGGGGGGTGATTTATTGTGCTTTTAAGATCCCACATACAAGCAGATGTACACAAGCAAGCAAAATACTGTGGATGCTGGAAATGTGAAATTTAAAAACACAGAAGGTTGGAAAACATTCAGCAGGTGAAGAGAGAAAGAGTTCATGTTTCATATTGGTGACCAGTTCTGATATAATGTCAGCCTGAAACATATATGCGCTCTCTTTCGCCGCCAGCAACAAGTTTCACGTTAATTAAACCAAAAATAATAATTATATGTTTAATTGTTTAGCTAAATTTTATACAGGATAAATACTTATCAGTGCAGGTCCATGGAAGGTGGGGGTGGGGGTTGCCCCGGAAGCAAAAAGGTTGAGAACTCCTAGTCTACAATATTCTCAAGTATATCTAGGTACCTTATGTGTCATGGTTCGTGTGAAGTAAATCGGGGGGAAAAAATTGCTGGAGCCATACTTAACATATTACGTGCAACAAACTTCACACATCACTCATACTGTAAACTTGTATGGCCACTACAGTTAAGATTTTTGACAACTATTGAACACTAGTAGAATTTTTTTCTGTTTAGTGATTACAGCTGACTAAAGAAGCCTTTAGGGTGTCCAAGGGAGGTGGTAAATGTTGGCTAGATGATATTTTGTTCTCTCATTTCCTCTCCATGTCTCCTAGATCTGTCATACTACTAGCAACAGTAAATCATTAATATTACAAGCATTATTAATCAAAGATTATCATAACGTTTAATCCATTCACTTCAATTCCACATAAATAAATTGGCTGAAGCTTTATCTTCAATATCTGTTAATGATATGCCTAAAATTTAGCATGCCTTTGAACATTATCCAATCTAAAGTACGTTAACAGGTACACAAACCAAGCCACTCACTACAAAGATACAGTGTAATAGTGAGTGGTGTAGTTAACGTCTCACAGCCAAAGTCTTTAAAGACTTTCAAACACAGAAATCCATGAACTAAATTGCTAATGCCTCTGAAAGCATAGTTAATGCAGCGGTAAAGTTAAGCACTGGGAAATTCCCAAAGTACTCAGGTAGGTACTAGCTAACTAGTTTAAAACATTTCAAACATTGTGAGATTTAAGTATATTGCAGTATCTCCGCATTAACTAGATCTTGCTTCTTAATACTTAAACTCAATATTTCGATAATTTCATTGAATTTATTACAGCACAGAAGGAGGCTATTTGGCCCTTCGTGTCTGTGCCAGCTCTCGGCAGGAGTAACTTAGGTAGTTTCACTCCAGCCCTTTTCCCATAGTCCTGCAATCTTTTTGTCTTCAAAAGGGAATTGGATGAGCACCTGAAGCCACAATTGAATCTGTGTCCACCATGCTGGCAGGCGGTGCATTCTAGATTGTAACCAGTCGCTGCGTTTTTTTTTTCAAAAAATGTTTTTCCTCATGTCGCTTTTTTGCCAGTCACTTTAAATCAGTGTCCTGTGGATCTCGACCCTTCTGCCAGTGGGAATAGTTTCTGTCTACTCTGTCTGGACCCCTTATTTTTAACACCTCTATCAAATCTCTTATGAAGTTAGGTAGATAACTTATCAGCAATGAATCTAACTGTAAAAGTAAACAGCTTTAACAGGGCTATCTCTTGGTGGCAGTAACAAATGTACAGATTGAATTATGGTAGAGTTTGGTGGTCTGCATTCGTCTGGGGCATCTCTGAGGTTAACTGCATTGTTATCCATCTTTGTCATTATATTCCATCTGTCTATCCTTGTATGCAACTGTCCAACTTTGCAAGTATGTTATCTCTGTAATTTTTTTTTCATTTTCAGAGACTTGAACTGTTATCTAACAATGTGGTAACCTTTAAATGTTTAGCTGTATCAAAATAAACTTTTAGACATGCCTTCTTAAAATTCTTATTCATTCCTTCGACTTCCTGAAGTCTTCAATATCCTTTTTTCTAAAACCTTACCCAAATTTCCAAATCATTTCTAGTGAGGGTGTCAAAAACACAACCTCTTACATAATTTCTTGGAATTGTGGCCATATTCCACCTGCTTTATTGTTTGACTAAGATGAACAATTTTAACACCTGAATTGACTCTTAAGCAATATTTGCAGTTTAATTACAAAGGCTAGAGCTTGAGTAAGATGCTCAAGCTCCTTTTTTTTCAGCCTTAAAACATGGCCTTTCTTGGTGACACTCCCAGATATTCCTTATCTGGCCAGACAGGGCCCATTTATTAAGCAGCCTTAACAGATCTGTATCTTCCAAGAACCAGCCGTTAACTGGAAACAGTTGATAATTCTGGGAGTCTTTTGTTAATCTTACTTCACAGTGTTGGGTCAGCCTTTTAGTTTTCCCAGAATTAGTGTATTAAAAGACCATTTTTCCTATATTCTGCACCATCTTAGAGGCAAATGAACTTCATGCAGGCCTCTGCTGGTGCTGATCTGGATGTACCACTGGGTGCAGGAGCAGTCAGAGCCACTTGTTCATCAGAATTTTCTCACTTTCAGCCCCTGCCGAATGCCATCAACTCCCACACTGTTTGACGTAACATGACTGAGCTCAGGAATCTGAAGTGGTGGCATTAAATTGCAGGTCATGGCACTGCACATTAATGCTCCAGTGTTGTCTTAAATGTCATAGAATTCTTTGTAGCCATATGCTAAATCTAGTTTTTATGCCATATCTACTATTTGCATTAATACAATAGAAATTTAATATACTGCTGAGACTGGAATTTGTTCTGACAGATTTTCTTTTCTTAGGCAATAATGATGAGTATTTCTTTGCAAGCAATGGTGGATGAGCTAATGGTGAAGAAATCAGGTGGCAATATAAAGAAGGTGAATTAAATTTTTATTTTTAAATTTGTTAGGCAAGAGACTTTTATAAATTTTAAGCAATACCTATCCTGCACTCTAAGGGCTGGATCTTGTTCTCCCAGCGGCAGTGGGGTGCGGGGGCTGGAGAATCGAAGTGGCAGTGGTCACCACGGAACCCAACGCCAGGATTATAGGTTCCAATTCTCCCGGCGGCAGGATAGGCCAACAATGGGCTCCCCACCCAGAGGAAAGATGAGGTTTCTTCCTGCCGCCGCTGGGATCTTAGTGGGGGAGGGGGGAGATGGGTGCCTTGGAAAAGCGCCCTCCCTGCGGGCTTGTTGGGTGGGGGGGGGTGGGGGTGCGAGTTGTCCCCCCTTCCATGGACGATTTGTGGCTCCCGGAGTAGCCCACCATAAACCAATTCACCTCCCCGGGACCTTCCAGACTGGTCACTGGGACCCCGCCTCACCTACATGTGTTCCAGGGTTCCAGCGCTGGGCCTGGGTCCGAGTACCGGCAGTGGCCACCAGTGACGCTGTCGTCCCTCTGATTGGCAGCCTTGGGGGCGGGATCCCCATCCTGATTATGTCTTTAAAGGGACAGGGATTGCCTCCTAAACTTTCACCCCAAAAGACAAGCGGAGGTTTGCTCCGGGGTGCTGAAAGAAAATGCAGAGGCGGGGTTTATCCCGACCTTTTGGCCTGATGCTGGGAACCCTGCCTCCTGCATGAAATCCAACCCTAAGTGTGGGATGTTGTGATCCATGCATTGGTGGAAAAAGTGCAAGACATTTATTTTTGTCCCTTGAGACAGATTTGAATATTATGGTAGTAATCTGCATCAGCACCAACAACTTATATTTATATAGTGTCTTTAACTTGGGAAAAACCTCTCAGGAGCATTATCAGAAATAAATTGATCCTAGTACAACGTGGCATAATACTTTAAAACCCACATGCTTCACTAATGCATCAAAGCTCAGTGAAGTCTGAGTTTTTTTGATTCATTCTTGGGATATGGACATTGTTGGCAATTTATTACCCATCCCTAGTTCACCTGAAGAAACCACAGCTGTTCATATGGTGAAAGTGCTCTCACAATGTTGTTGTATAGAGTTTTGGGATTTGGCCTAGCATTGATGAAGGAATGGTGAAATGGCCAAAATAGAACAGTGTGAGACTTGGAGGTGATGGTATTCCCATGCACCTGCTGCACTTGTTCTTTTAGGGATGGAAGTTGTGTGTTTAGGAGGTGCAGCCAAAGAATGATGAGTCAATCAGTGCATCCTGGAGATGGGTATAGCAGTGGTAGAGGAGTTAGATGTTTAAGCTGGTAGATGAGATGCCAATCTAGTCAATAGCTTTGTCCTGGATGTCGAGCTTATTGCGTGTTGCAGCTCCACCCATCCAGACAAGTGGACAATGTTCCTTCAGACTGAACAGGAATTTACATTTATGAAATGTTATCTTTTTTCTTCAATCTGTAGATGCTGAAGAAGCGCATGAATGGTTCACTGCGTCGGTCAGAAAGCCAGCAAGCTGTGAAATCCCCTCCACTCCTGGTTAGAACATTTACCTTACAGTTTTGTTTCCTAATTGAATAAGGAGAGCAGGATGTAGAATCGGTTTGGGTGGAGACGAAGAATAGTAGGGGAAAGAAGTCACTAGTAGGAGTGGTCTACAGGCCCCGAAACAGTAACCACAATGTAAGATGAAGTATACAAGAAGAAATATTGAGTGCTTGTGATAAAGGGATGTCAATAATCATGGGCGATTTTAATCTACATATTGTTATGACCGCTCAGGACAAAGCCCCCAATCAAAATATGATTCTGATTGCAGTGAGAGCAACCCACTGTCAATTCAGTCCCATCGCTCCACAGGTCGCATCATAGAGCTTTAAGCTTTCTAAATCAAAGCAGCAGCTGAATTGAAACCATCTAGTAACCCCCGAATGAAGCGAACCAAACCGGGTATCTTTAGATATCAACAAATTAACTATCAACTAATTTTAAAAAGAAACTAAGATCTTATACACTACTAAAATTAAACCAATATCTAATGACCTTGTACCTTCTTTAAAAAAACTAACTCCCGCATACGCATACATATAGTCAAACTAACAGTTGTTTGGTTTTTAATTGGCTGCCCAAAAAAAAGAAAAAAACAATCAAGTCTTTGCAGATTACGCTTCTGACAAACAGTCTTCTAATTCAACACGGCCCAAGTTCACTTGCAATCTTCCAAGGTCCGATGAGAAAAGGACCCTTCCAGAGATAGGGGTTCAACAGTTCAGTTCAACAGTTGCAGTGTTACACACTTTTTTTCCCAGCAATGGACACAGCTGATCAATAATTTGTTGTGAAAGAATAAAAACCTTTTTTTTCTTTAAGGAATTAATCTGGTTTGAAGCTTTTTCGGATTTTGAGAAAAAACTACCCAGGGTCTAGTTTGACGGGGAGAGCTCCTATTTCCTTCATGTGCTGGATCAGTCCATCAACTGTGTGTGTCTGCTAGCCAGTTTCAAAGTCAAAATGGATACATTGAAACCCTGTTCTCCCTCTCTATATGGTTGTTGCCTGGCAACCAGAATGCATTTTCACTCACTGACTCCAGAGCTTGCTGCCTTAAAGAAGTACTGATCTTTTACAGTCTTAAAAGCGCACTGCAATAATTCCCGTGGAGCAAAAAAAAAGATCATGGCAATATAAACTGGAAAACTCAGATTGTCAATAGTAGCGTGGATGAGGAGTTCATAAGAATGCTTTTGCAATAGTTTCTTAGAGCAGCACATTCTGGAACCAACCAGACAGAAGGTTATATTAAGTTCTGATGAAGGGTCACTGACCTGAAACGTTAACTCCACTTCTCTCTCCACAGATGCTGCCAAACCTGCTGAGTATTTCCAGCATTTCTTGTTTTTATTTCAGATTTCCAGCATCTGCAGTATTTTGATTTTATTTTAGGTTATATTAGACTTGGTTTTGTGTAATGTGACGGGATTAATTTATGACCTCAGAGTAAAGGCACCTCTAGGTAGCAGAACCACAGTATGATTGAATTTTACATGCAGTTTGAAAGAGAGAAAAGGAGAAGGTCTAAGAGTAGTATTTTAAACTCAAATAGGGGCAGCTGTGTGGGCACGAAAGCTGGGTTACTAGGTTAGGAGATCAATAGAGAAGCAGTGGCAGACATTTAAGGGGATATTTCAGAATACTCAGAATAAGTATATTCCTATTATAAAGAACATTTGTGGTTAACCAAAGAAGTTAAGGAAAGCATCAAACTTGAGGAAAAAGCATATAATTGCCCAAAGATGAGTGGCAGGTCAGATGATAGGTCAAAATAGAAAGAACGGCAGAGAAGAACTAAAAGGTTAAATCGGGAGAAAGAAATTAGAGTATGAGAGGAAGCTAGCTAGAAATGTAAAAATGGATAGCAAGAGTTTCTACAGGTATTTAAAAAGGACAAGAGTAAGTAACGTTCATGTTGGTCCTCTAGAGAATGAGAATGGGGAGTTAATAGAAAATAAGGAAATGGCAGATGAAATTAACAAATATTTTGCTTCTGTCTTCACTATAGAGGATACAAAAACAATTCCAGTAATAGCTGTAAATCAGGAAGTGGAAGGAAGAGAGGAACTTCGTAAAATTACAATCACCAGGGAAGCAGTATTGAGCAAACTGATGGAGCTGCGGGCTGACAAGTCCCTGGGTCCTGATGGACTTCATTCTAAGGTGTTAAAAGAGGTGGCTAATGAGGTAGTAGATGCATTGCTGTTAATTTTTCAAAATTCGCTAGATTCTGGAAAGGTTCCATCAGACTGCAAAGTAGCAAATATAACCTCTCTATTCAAGAAGTGTGGGAGGCAGAAAACCAGTAACTATAGGCCAGTTAGTTTGACATCTGTTGTGAGGAATGTTTTAGAATCGATTATTAAGCGGTTATGGCTGTAGCTGCGCACGTGGAAAAACTCAAGGTAATCGGGAATAGTCAGCATGGTTTTGTGAAAGAAATCATATTTAGCCAATTTAATGGACTTCTTTGAAGGAGTAACATGCACTGTGGATAAAGGGGAGACCGTTGACTTACTGTACTTGGATTTCCAGAAGGCATTTGACAAGGTGCCACATAAAAGGTTATTGTGCAAAGTAGGAACACATAGTGTAGGGGGTACCAAATTAGCATGGATAGAAGATTGGCTGGCTGGCATAAATGGGTCCTTTTTCTGATTGGCAGGATGTGACCAGTGGAGTCCCACAGGGGTCTGTGCTGGGGCCTCAACTTTTTACAATTTATATCAATGACTTAGATGAGGGGAGCGATGGCATGGTAGTTAAATTTGCAGATGACCCAAAGATGGGTAGGAAAGTATGTTGTGAAGAGGACATAAGGAGGTTGCAGACTGACAGATTGAGTGAGTGGGCAAAAATCTGGCAGATGGAGTATAATGTGGGAAAATGTGAAGTTGTTCACTTTGGCAGGAAGAATAAAAAAAGTGTATTAAACAGAGAATGACTGCAGAATTCTGAGGTGCAAAAAGATCTAGGTGTTCTCGTGCATGAGTCATAAAAAGTTAGTATGCAGGTACAGCAAGTAATAAAGAAGGTTAATGGAATGTTATCCTTTATTACGAGAGGAATTGGAAATAAAAGTAAGGATGTTGTGCTTGAGTTGTACAGGGCATTGGTGAGGCAGCATCTCAAATACTGTGTGCAGTTTTGGTCTCGAGGAAGGATGTAAATGCGTTTGAGGCATTCAGAGGAGGTTTACTAGATTGATACCTGGAATGAGTGGGTTAGAGGTGTGCAAAGGAAACTCGACCCAAGTACAAATACTGGACCTGGAAACTCAACCCAACACATGCCGTCATATCCCGTTGGGGTCAGGTTGGGTAGCAAGGCCTTTACCCATGTACTGATATAAAGGCCTGCCAACTGACCTGACCCCGACGACGTGTCTGGTTCGGGTCGAGTGGAGTCGGTCTTCCGGGTCCAGAATTCAGGCTCATGTCGGGTTTCCTTTGCACACCTCTAGAGTGGGTTATCTTATGAGGAAAGGTTGGACAGACTGGGCTTGTTTTCACTAGAGTTTAGAAGAGTGAGGGGAGACTTGATTGAAGTTTATAAGATCCTGAACGGTCTTGATAAGGTGGATATGGAGGGGATGTTTCTTGTGAGTCCAGAACTAGGGGGCACTGTTTTAAAATTAGGGGTTGGGCTTTTAGGACAGAGATGAGGAGAGACTTTTTCTCTTCGAGGGTTGTGCGACTTTGGAATTCGCTGCCTCAGAAGGTGGCGGAGGTGGGGTCATTGACTATTTTTAAGGTAGAGGTAGATAGGTTCTTGTTGGACAAGGGAATTAAAGGTTATCGGGGGTAGATGGGAATGTGGAATTCGAGACAAACAGATCAACCATGATTTTATTGACTGTTGGAGCAGGCCAGAGGGGCCGAATGGCCTACTTCTGCTCCTAATTTGTATGTTCGTGTAAGATGAGTAAAAACAGTGGCCGGAATTTTAAGCCCCTGCCTTGAGTGGGAGGTGGGGTTGGGCATAAAATAGTGTGGGGGTGGGGGGGGTGCCTTTCCTGTCACGTACCTGCCCCCGCTGCCATTTTCCCAATGGTGGGGGAGGTGGCAAACAACCTGCCTGCCCCAAGCCAATTGAGGCCCTTAAGTTGCCAATTAATTGCCACTTAAGGACCACCTCCCACCACCACAGGTATATTACCAGTGGAGGATGGCCACTTCGCCTCCTGGAGAGACCATCCAGTTAAACCTGGTGGTCTCCTTGTGGTTTGGGATGTTAGTGGGGGCCTCTGGTCAGACACCCTGTGCCCCACAGTGGCTTCCCCCCCACAGTGGCACAAGTAGCCCCTGCTGCAAAATCTCTTCTTTTCTTTCTCCCCCCCCCCCCCCCACCCCCTCACTGGGGCCCAGCAGATTGTCCCTGACTAGGTCCAAAACCCCAATTACCTTTTATCGGGGCTGGCATCCACGCTGCTTCCCTGGCTGGGTGCACTCCAAGCAGTGGTCACTGCTACCGATGGCGCTGCTAGGACTGAAGAGCTGCCAGCCCTCTGATTAGCCAGCAGCTCCTGGAGGCGGGACCTCCTGCCTCAGGGGCAGAAGACCCAGCCAAGGCCAATTAAGAGCCTGGCCCACGTAAAATTCCAGCGGGCTTCCATGCCCAGTGGAGGTGAGCTCGCCTCCGACACAACTTAAAATTCCATCCAGTGTCTTGCTTGCCGTGTTCACTAAAGGATTAAATGCTCCAGAATCTATTCTGGGAACTACAACTACGAGAAAACATTGATCTGTAATGCAAAAATCTGATAACGTATGGGACTTTTTATTGTGATAATTTTTAGTCACTCTTATCCCATGTTATGTTCATGCAGAGCGCCTTCCTGCATCATCTCTATCAAAAAGTCCAGTTTTAATTTCAAAATTAAATATAACTTATCCCCAATTCCCACTGTGTGCATTTAAAAAAGATCTTGAGCTTTTTTTCCTGTCCTCCCAAACACGATATGAAATGCAACATGTTACCAATTGTCTGTTTGTCCATGGTTTCTTTTATGCTATTTTTAAAAAATGCATCTTGTCTGCAGGTGGTTAATAACATATCCTTGTATTTATATAGTGCCCCTAAAGTCATAAAACATCCCAATATGCTTTAGATAGAATACAAAAGCAGGGATGTAAAGCTGGAACTGTATAAAATGCTGGTTAGGCCACTGCTGGAGTAATGCTTACAGTTCTGGTCGCCACATTACAGGAAGGACATACAGGAAGGGCGGCGCAGTGGTTAGCACCGCAGCCTCACAGCTCCAGGGAACCCAGGTTTGATTCTGGGTACTGCCTGTGCGGAGTTTGCAAGTTCTCCCTGTGACTGCGTGGGTTTTCGCCGGGTGCTCCGATTTCCTCCCACAGCCAAAGACTTCAGGTGATAGGTAAATTGGCCGTTGTAAATTGCCCCTAGTGTAGGTAGGTGGTAGGGAATATGGGATTACTGTAGGGTTAGTACAAATGGGTGGTTGTTGGTCGGCACAGACTTGGTGGGCCAAAGGGCCTGTTTCAGTGCTATATCTCTAAATAAAATTAAAATAAATAAATAATTTCTTTGGAGAGAGTACAGAGGAGATTTACAAAAATGTTGCCAGGGCTTGAAAGTTGCAGCTAAGAGGAACGATTGGATCAGCTAGAGTTGTTTTCCTTAGAACAGAGGAGACTGAGGGGTGTCTTAATTGAGGTGTACAAAATTGAGGGGCCTAGATAGAGTAGACAGGAAGGACCTGTTTCCCCTGATGAAGAGGTCAATTACCAGAGGACACAGATTTGAGGCGATTGGTAGAAGGATTAGAGGGGATATGAGGAAATATCTTTTTCACCCCGAGGGTGGTGAGTGTCTGGAATTCACTGTCAGGAACAGTGGTGGAGGCAGAAAACCTCAACTCATTTTAAAAGGTACCTGGACATGCACCTGAAGTGCTGTAACCTGCAAGGCTACAGACCTGGTGCTGGAAGGTGGGATTTGATTGGGCGGCTAGTTTTTTTTGACCATTGTAGACAAGATTGGCTGAATGGCCTCCTTTTGTGCCATAATTTTTCTATGGCACTATGGTTTACAGGAGCGTTATAAAGCAAAATTTGACACTGAGCCACATAAGGAGATATTAGGGCAGATGACCAAAAGCTTTGTTCAAGAGGAAGTGTTTTAAGAAACATCTTGGAGGAAAGCAGCGTGGAGAGACGGCGGTTTCAGGAGGGAGTTCCAGAGCTTTAGGGCCTTAACAGCTGAAGGCACTGCTGTCAGTGGTGGAGCAGTAAAATCAGGGATGCTCAAGAGGCCTAAATTAGAGGAGCGCGGATTCTTGGAGGTTGGAAGAGACTAGCGATAGGGAAGGACGAAGCCAAGGAGGAGTTTGAAAAAGAGGGTGAAAATTTTGATATTGAGGCAATGCTTAACCAGCTGCCAGTGTAGATCAGCGAGAACCAGGGTGGATGTGGTAAATGGGGTTTGGTGCGAGAAAGGATGCAGGCAGCAGAGTTGTGGCTGGCCTCAAGATGGCAGAGTAGATGTGGGGAGGCCAGGAGTAATTTGGAATAGTCAAGCGTAGATATACCAAAGGCATGTATGAGGGTTTCAATGGTAGATGACCTAAGGCAGGATCGGGTCGGGCAATATTAGAGGTAAAAATAGGCGGTCTTAGTGACAGTGTGCATATGATCGGAAGCCCATCTCTGGGTCAAGTATGACACTAAGGGTGCAACCTTACTCAACCCCAGACTATTTTCAGGGAGAGCGATGGAGCCGGTGACTAGAAAATGGAGTTTGTAGCAGGGACCAAAGCTTTGGCCTTGAGATTTAATTGGAGGAACTTTCTCTTTTAGTACTGGATATCAGACAAGCAGTCTGATAATTGAGAGACAGTGGAGGAGTTGAGAGGTGATGATAAGGTAGAGCTGGGTCAGCGTACATATGAAAAATCATGCTGTGTTTTTGGATGATATCGCCGAGGGACAGCATATAAATGAGAATTAGGAGGGAGAAGAGAAGCCATTGCAGCCGATTCTTTGCTACGATTAGATAGCTAAGAATGGAACCAGGTGAGTGCAGTTCCACCCAGCTGATGACCGTGGAGAGATGTTGGAGGAGGATGTTGTGGTTAATCGTATCAAAGGCTACAGACAGAAGGGCGAGGAGGAACAGTTTACCCTTGTGCGGTCGCATAGGATGTCATTTGTGACTTTGATGAGAACAGTTTCAGTACTGTGGAAGGGCGGAAACCTGATTTGAGGGATTTAAACATGTAGTTCTGCAAGAGATAGATGCCGATTTGAGAGGCGACAACGTGATCTGAGTACCCGAAGAAATCATTTTGTATCAAACTACTGTTCTCATCCCTGCTTTACAACAACAGTACCATATTTGAAAATTCCCATCTAAACAGCTTGACCTTCACTAAGATTTCTACATAATCTCCCTCTTTTATTTTCTGCATGCCTGATGTGGTTGAGCGGGTGAATGACTTGTTTACATTTATCTGATGCGCTGTTCTAATCTTTATACTATAAGAGACACAAGATAAACTTGGGCACAATGTGGAACTGAATGTAGACTCAGCCATTGTATTGAGTCAAATTGAGAGTAAAGTGTTCATAGCAGCTGAAAGGAAAGGCACAAGTTAGGGCATTGATGGAATACTCTCCACTGCCTGGATGCAGCTCTAACAATGCTCAAGAAGCTCGACACCATTGAGGACAAAGCAGCCTACTTGATTTGCGCTCCATCCTCGACCTTCAGCATTCACTTCCTCTACCACAGGTGCATCATGGCTGCAGTGTGTACCATCTACAGGATGTACTGCAGCTACTCGCCAAGGCTCCTTCAAGAGCACTTCCAAACCTGTGACATCTACCACCAGAAACAGCAAGGGCAGAAGGCACATGGAAACACTACCACCTGCAAGTTCCACTCCTAGTCGCACGCCATACTGACTTGGAACTATATCGCCATTTCTTCACATCGCTGGGTCAAAATTCTGGAACTCCCTCTCTAACAGCACTGTGAATGATCCTACATACGGACTGCAGTGGTTTTTAGAAAGGGGCTCACCGCCACCTTCACGCGCAATTGGGGATGGGCAGTAAATGCTAGTCTTGTCAGCAACACCCACATCCCATGAGGGAATATAAAAAATGAACATGACCAGAACTATGTAAAATCATCCGAGCAGTATAACCTGTAACCTAGCTTGGAGCACAAAGTGGTGATAACGGCATAAACTATTCTTGGAGTTCCATAATTAATCTTACTATTTGATTTTTGACCTAACTTATAGAATTTTAGTATTTCATCCACTGACCTTGTAAAATAAACTGAAAAAGCATCAACAATCGCAGATGCAGCAACATCACCTGGATTTTATGTACGTATTCCCGTGAAGGCAATTATGAAATCAGTACTGCTGCACTATGTTCAAAAATAAAGATCCAAACAGTTAACTTAATAGATGTAACACTTCATATTGTCATTCCCTCAAAAATTTTATGTTCCTCTAGGATTCTCCTGATTCAAACAGAGAACCTATTGTCAAGCTCTCGGTGAGTAAAATTATTCCAGCTAACCTAAAGTGAAGATTTAATTTTATTAATTAAAGTAATTTTTGTCACTTAGTTTAGATGATGAGCTGATACCTAGACAAAGGTCTGTCAATTCAATGCAAAAGCCTGCATTTGGATTAAGCAACCATCTGTGTGATTGCTGCTGCTGCTTGGGAAAATGCATGATAAATATGAATGATCATTAACGTGCACTTATTCTCTATGTAATTTGACTACAGTGCAGCCATCACCTATTGGTAAGCATTTAAAAAGTCCTTCAAAGAGCCAGCACAGGCATGACCTATTGAATAGCCTTCTGTGCTGTAAGATTTGGTGATCCTTTCGTGAGTTACAATAATGATTGCTGTTTAAAATTGCTGTGTCCTGAATTAGGATCTCTTCCAGTCATCATCTGCACTCCTTTGGCAACCATGATGGCAACATTTTCATCCATCATCTTGACTAGACTTGAATCTAGACCACAGATGACAAAATGTTGGTGTACTAAGCCACTACACACACAATTCTCTAATAATTATCCACTTAGTCAATTCATTCATTTTACCAAAATCTCAACCTAATAGCTTCTGCAGGCATAAAATATTTTACTAGTAGTAAATGTTTTTAAATTTGATTCTTGTCAACTGAAACAGTATTTTATTCATCTGAGCTTTTATTCTCACCATCTCTTGTCATCTTGCAGAGTAAGCTCTCTTCTGTTAGCATCCGTGGAATTAGCACTTCTAATTGCTCCAATGACGTCAGTGCTAATGACTTCCATGGTAATTATGCCTTTGAGGGAATCGGTGATGATGATTTGTGAAGTTTTGCCAGGTGAACCATTCTACTAACTGCCTGGGAAAACACAGAAATCTTGCACTTGCATCTGATCAGTTTGCACAGAATCTAATTAGAAGGATTGCACCATGACTGCTGTTCTGAAGGTGTCATCATGGATTGCGATGCATGTCAAGTAGCACGCACCAAGGTTAAAGGATCCTGACCTTTTGTTTATGATCATGATTAACACCAAATTTTCGTTTACTAGAGTATTTTGCACAATGATTCAAATTTGTTTTGAAAATTCATCAGATCCTGTTATGTTTACACAAAAATATCAATGAAAGTTAACAGTATTTCTAAATAATACCTGAAATCTGTACTTGCAGTGTGTTTCGGATGGAGCTGGTTGTAATGTCTTATACTTAAAAGAATGGTGACACTAATTTGTTTACAGAATTATAGCAGTGGTTTCACAAAATACCTTATTGCCAAACCACAACACCTGGCTAGCATAGAAATGAAAGATTTTCTTTAGATCTATACACCGTATTGGCTACTTAAATGTAGAAAGTTCAAGTAATC
Source organism: Heterodontus francisci (assembly GCF_036365525.1). Lineage (NCBI taxonomy): Eukaryota > Metazoa > Chordata > Chondrichthyes > Heterodontiformes > Heterodontidae > Heterodontus > Heterodontus francisci. The sequence goes on from NC_090373.1 coordinate 133,276,191, forward strand.
CAAGTTGCAGAGAAAAGCTTGGCTTGCTGCCATTGGTGGTCATTGTGTGGCAGAATTACTACACATTGGTTCTCAAATATTGTCCTGTAATTTCAATGCAAGATCAAAATGGCTTTATCTCTTCATTGCAATACTTGTATGTTATGCTGATGGCTTATGGTCTGGTGTCGTCATATCAGATTTTCATCTGTATGTGCTTATCTGCGCAATAATACACCTATAATTCCACTTTAGTGACCTGAAGCTATACTTGTATAAATCAGATCTGTTGAGTTACTTCCACTTAATTTTAGTCCACACTCTCCAGTTTCCATTGCAGAAGATTGGAGGATGAATCTAGGCAACTGTCTCATTCATTGTGTAGACCACGAAGTGTTGATCCTAAAATGTTTTTAAGAAGGGTTGAATTATTTTAACCCTCTTACTGGTACAAGCTTGTATGTCAATATGCTTTCCCTATGGTTCTGCTAATCTAATCCTGTTTGCACAATATCTGCCTCTTCAGATCAAGGTACATGGAAAACCAAAGCAATTCAATAGCAATTTTAGCAGAATTGTAACAGCTCAATAATGCTGAACAAATATTATTTACACCCAGCACTGCAGCGGGCAGAATATTTAGATTCTGCTGAAGCTCTCAGCATTGCACTGTTGGCCAGTGAAAGAACTAAAAAAAAAAAAGTTGCACCTGTTTAGTTATCCCTTAACTAAATCTTTAATGTTTGGAACCATAGTACAAAACTGAACAACTGAGCAGAGTTTGATCTTGCCATACTTCCATTGTGAATTATTTAGTCCATGTTGACTGGTAGATTATTAAAGATGAAGTGAAGTCAGCTGTGAACTATTTTTTGAAAAAGAAACTCTATTTGATTCTAATGAGTACATCCACCCTCTTGAAAATATTGTTGAGATCATTACCTTAGTCACTGAACCTGTCTGTACTCTTATGAGTGTTTTAAGCAATAACTTCTGTATGCATAGGTACTGGAGAATTGATTCTTGGCTAGCTAATATTGACCACATAAGTGTACCTGCAAGTATGATGCTGTTGGATGTTAGTAAAGAGTCCTTTTTAAAAAAAAAAAATAATGTGTTTCACCTTTTACCAAGGTGAAGCATCTGTTGAAGATGTCCTCAGTAATTCAGCTGTTGACTATCCTTACAATCACTGGCTATCCACCAGTCTGAGCAAAATAAATGCATATGCTTTGAAAACCTTGAAGACTTTGTTAAACAACTGTTTAATACTAACTCACACTTTCATGCTAGTATTCTGGTAATGGTGCTGTACTTCACTGATATCAATCATTGGTATTAACAAAATATTAGAAAGTCCTTCTAGAATGCCCGTTCTCCATCCCTAAAACTTAGTACAATGTTGGTGCCAAAAGTTTTTAATGCCTTTTATTTTACTTTTAACTGCCTTTTTAGGATCAAGAGCCATTTTAAATAGCCCAAAGAAAAAAATTGAAGCCTGTACAACTGTCTAAACCTTGTATAAAAGCAAAATACTGCGGATGCTGGAAATCTGAAACAAAAACAAGAAATGCTGGAATCACTCAGCAGGTCTGGCAGCATCTGTGGAAAGAGAAGCAGAGTTAACGTTTTGGGTCAAACTGACCCGAAACGTTAACTCTGCTTCTCTTTCCACAGATGCTGCCAGACCTGCTGAGTGATTCCAGCATTTCTTGTTTTTGTGTCTAAACCTTGTGTTGCCTTGATTCCAGTCATTGATTAGTCGTCCCACAGTAAAAATTTTGACAGCTAATTTTCAACATAAAGATGTGAAAAACAAGATGCTGTTATAAACCTATCTCTATGATGTTTAGCAAACACAGTGATTGCAGTATTCATCTCCATGAATGTAGTGGTAAAGGGGTAACTGAGAATTGTACATCTTCATAGAAAACAAACAGCAAAAATATAGAACCTTTAAGTGTTAAATTCAAAGTAGTTGATAATTAACAGAACTGGTAGATAAAATAAATGATCAAAAGTAAAATCTGAGGCACTGTGGAGATAACTCATTGTGACATCACATATATGAATTGGCATTAGACTTTCTCCCAGTTTTTCCTGGGAGGGGAAAGGGCAGTGACCTAGTAGCTTTGACAATTTTTTTTTTAAAGATGGAATCCAGTCACAGCAGAGGTGTTTAGTTATTGCTGTAATAAGTATGATTGGTCAAGACCTGTTTAGGATACAGCATGGTCAAAATTGGACTCAATAGTTCTGGAAAATTGAGTCAATTTAAAATTTTTTGTTTGGCTGTAATGTTGTCTACCATGCAAGCTTTAAGCTGCTATTTTCAGAGCCCACCAAGATATTTATACCTGTCTGTCTCTACAGTTTTTAAAAATTATTTCATGGGATGTGGGTGTCGCTGGCAAGGCCAGCATTTGTTGCGCATCCCGTATTGTCCTTGACAACTGAGTGTTAACCACATTGCTTTGGGTCTGCTGTCACGTGTAGGTCAGACCAGGTAAGGATGGCAGATTTCCTTCCCTAAAGGACATTAGTGAACCAGATGGATTTTCATGAAATCAGTAGTTTCATGGCACCATTACTAGTACTAGCTTTTTTAATTCCAAATTTTTGTATTCATGAATTGAATTTAAATTCTACCAGCTGCCATTGGTGGGATTGGAACTCATGTCCTTTAGATTACTTGTTCAGTAGACATTACCACTATGACACCGTCTCTCTTCTTTTCACCCCCCCCCCCCGAGATGGGGTAATATTTCTCAAAGACTGGCATGAATTATATCCTGTTTCCAATGAAGTACTATAGTTTCTGTTGTATCAGTTTTGAAATAATGTATATCAGCTTGGCACTCTTCAAAGCAAAATGAAAAGTGAAATAGAATTGCTGGTTAATATGTAGACAAAACTATTGATAGCTTTCAATCTTGCAATCTGATCAGGCAAAAGGATACTGTAATAAAAGCAAAATACTGCAGTTGCTGGAAATCTGGATACTGTAATCAAATTATAAAATGCTTCTACAGTAGATTACACTTTTGAGGGGAGGATTTTAACACTTAATTTTTTTTTCTTCCAAATTGTAGAATTCAGAACCTGCCTTTTAAATGATTTTCTTTTTTTAAAGATTTACCTTTTGTGGTGTTCTACCTGGCTTAAAATCCTCATACCTCCTATACACGTTTAGTGGCTGCCAACTCAGTGAACAGATTTGTACTAAGTGCAGGCATGTGTTCAAATAATTATAGTAATGGTTGGGTCCCAATTGTTTACATGATTTTGACAAAATTCTCTCAAACATTGGAAGTGCCAAAAATACATAACTCGAGTCCTACTTAATCAGGCAGGGAAACTCAAATGTTGATGCGTTCAGCTTTCATCAAAACTGAAGGTGTACTGGAGAAAGTTAAGTATGGAAACTTTAAAGTTTTAAAAGTGCAGCTAATGTAGTATTCGTTCCAGGCCATTGTAGTTGCATAAAATTATTTTGCATGAACATTGAAACCGTTCATGTTGGAAACATGTATGTTGGTCCTGCAACACAAAGGGCTACATGTTCCCATGCTTTTTAAAATTCCAAATATATTCAGTTTTTCTGCATCTCCAGTTCAATTAAATCTCCTTTAATTCAATTAAATATGGCTCCATATTCAAGACCAAAATTTTAATTGCTAAAATTTTATGAAATTGTTGTGTTTTCTGGTGACCATTGAAATAATTTGTGAACACCAACAAGCAAAATATGTAGTAAAAAGGGAGACATCTGTTGACTTTTATCCTAATGGGGTTTTATTTTTCCATCCTTAAATGGCCTTAATTTTATTAAACATTTTCTGCACATAAACAATACAATGGTAATCTGAGCTCTTGCTTAACGATAAGACACTCCCCACTTTCTTGGTAAAGAAAATTAAGAGTGTGCATTAAAGCTCAAGTTTTAACTGTTTTTACTATATTTTGTGTTAAGGGTGGAGAGAAAGGGGAAAACACATTTAGCTTCAGGGTACAAACAATTTCCTGAATCTTTTGGCTTTTATGAGGAGATGTTTACTCTAAATATAACTGGCATACTAGTCAAAATTACTACTTCCTAGGAAGAAAATTGAAATGGCAATCTGCTTTGAAAGTTCCTGGTACTAAGGGGAATGGAATATAAAAATAGGGATGTTTTGCCGCAGTTGCATAGGGTATTGGTGAGACCACATCTGGAGTACCCTGTACAATTTTGGTCTTTAACTAAGAAAGGATATAAATGCATTAGAGGCAATTCAGAGAAGGCTCACTTGACTGATACCTGGGATGGGGGGCAGGGGGCTGGTTGTTATCTTATGAAGAAAGGTTGGATCTGTATCCACTGGATCTTAGAAGAATAAGAGGTGATCTTATTGAAACAAAAGATCCTGAGGGGATTTGACCGGGTGAATGCTGAAAGGATGTGGGAGAGACCAGAACTAGGGGACTTGGTTTAAAAATAAGAATTTGCCCATTTAAGACGGTGAGTTTTTTTTCCTCTGAGGGTTGAGAGTCTTTGGAACTGTCTTCCCCAAACAGTGGTGGAGGCAGGGTCATTGAATATTTTTAAGGCAGAGGTAGATAAATTCTTGACTAACAAGGGAGTGAAAGGGTATTGGGGGTAGGCGGGAAAGTGGAGTTGAGGCCACAGTCAGATCAGTCATAATCTTAAGTGGCGGAATAGGCTCAAAGGGGCCAAATGGCCTATTCCTCCTCATTTGTATGTTCATAACAAATGTGATGCTTCCTATTTTAAAAAAGGTTTCCCAAAAAAAGTATTAAATGCCCTTGTGATGCCTGAGTATTTTCCCTACCATTAGTACAAAAATACCAAGACTGCTAATTGAGAGCTTGCCTTTAAAGTAACTCAATCCCTTGAGATGGATTTATAACACAAGTATCATTGGGTAGATGAAAGGGTGGGAAGAGAAATGAAGTGTAACCATTCATGTATTCTGCCAGGATACTTCTCTGGAACTAGTACCATATTAGATAACTTTCTGTTACGGAAAAACATGGGGTTGAATTTGCAGAGGGTTTCTGCCTTCCATCAGGGGAAGAGCTGCAGAGACCTTGGAAAAAAAGATATGCCACTTGTTTCCAGGGTTTCTGTGGCTTTTCCAAAATTGCAGTGGTTGAACACAAGAACCCCTTTTGGAAGTTCACCCACATTGTATTTTCTTTGTTCACATCCGGAATAGGAAATGCTACCACTGGCGCACAAATGAATTTTACAGCATTTATAAGAAATGAGTAAATAAGTAAATTTTTATGGGTCATTTGCAATCTCTAACCCTCTGCAAACCAGAAGGTGATCCAATTTGACCAAAATTGAGAGATCTTTCCTTGCTATTTAAGTTGGTTGAAAAATGCAAATGATTTTTCATTTTCTTAAAGAAAATTGTGGCCAAGCGTCCAATGAAGTTAACTTCCACTTTTTGAAAACTGGGGAATTGTTTGGTTTAGGCAACCAGTTATGAGTTGTATTGGTCAGTCTTATCATAATTATAAATATTAATAGTCTAGTATTTAGAAACTTATTCAGTAGCAGAAGTAATGCCTTATATAACCTGCTGTCCCACTTTTATTTTTTTTAAATCTGCAAGTGCTTTGTGAAAGGCCCAGGAGTTTTGATGCTGCATTTATAATGGTAATCTAAGAGACTAAATTCTGGGTGATGACCTGATATTGATGCACCAACAGAGGTGTGAGTAAACATTCCAGTTTAGTTATGGAATTGAATCTGTTTGTATAAAATAAGGTTTTTGCTATGGTTAATCTTGGCATATGTGTGGGAGGGCATAAGCAATCAAATTGTGCTTTGTTCTTAAATATAGTTCTTGTATTTGTGCTTATAATAATGTTGAAAGTCTTAAAACTCCTGTTTTGGGAAAGCTGAATTATAAGGTATTCAGACTTTAATTTCGTTTCATTTAGACAAGATATTTACAGTTATCTAGCAAAACTAGACATTGCTGATAGACTTCTGATGGGCCTTGCAGCTAAGTGCATGGTTGCTCTGAGGTACTTTGGAATGTCCCTTTAATATTCTGCATATTGAAGCATATGTTTTATATTGCAGTCTATAACAAGTTAACTATTTTTGTATTGTAGAATGTATAATGTCTTTAGAACTTTTCAATTTCCATAAACACAGGAAAGGTTTGGCAAAAATGCATTTTCTAATCAAATCCATCTATTATCTCTACATTATGAACATAAATACAAACCACAGTATGGCACCATGAGTCAATTTACTTGCCTGTAAGGCCCTAATCTGCAATAGCTTTGCATGTATCTACCATCATTTGGATATCAACTTGTAATGTTTTCCATTCAGATGTTGGGAGACATTTTATTTTCAAAAGTACTTATGCTATCCAAGAGCGATGAATAAATGTGAGGCTGATTTTACCTTTTGACCTCTTCATTAAAAAGCATCTGAACTTCTGTTTGCTAATTGCTTCATAATTCATAAACAGTGGAAATGAAATACCAATACATTCTCTGCAGATGAGCAAGACTCTGTTGGTGTCTGTTATGGCTGCATCATTACACACAATCACAATTTACTTCAGGGAAAGAAAATGGAATGGAACTTGCAATTTTCAGTTCTGGAGTTTTAATCCAGGGTACTTGGTTCATAAAGCAAATAATAAATCAAGCTATAAACCAAATCTAATTTTGTTAACATGCAAGAAACTGCTTGATATTGTTTCAGTAGGAATCATGTAGCATATGTAAACATTACTCATACAAGGTATTTTCACAACAGCGGAATAAATTTCTTGGAATCACGTTTTTGACGTTTTTTTTTTCCAGTCCGCTTCCTGCTTCGTTCGAGCCCTAAAACATTGAAAACTGTCTTCTCCAAACTAAGCTTTCATTTTTAAACCATGAGAAGTTCATAACTATTTTATAAAGGTCTGCCCCCTTCTGTCAATATTCACTGTTGGCATTTTGGTGTCCAGAGTCTAAAATGTTTTTAAGTATTTCTTTAAATTTATTGTGAATATAATGTGGACACCAAATGTCACATTTGGGAACACTTTCGTAGAGAATTACTTTAACAGTTTGAAATGTAATTACCATTGAAGTTAAATTGTGAAGCCCTTTTACTAGAATGTTTGCATACATGTATGACTGGATTTCTGGTATCTGGCATATTCCTTAAAGTGGAGAGTGTGAAAATGAAGTGGAGAATTTTGTCTGTCATATGAGCTTTATCCAGGAATCTGTCATTGTGCCATTTCCCTGTTGCAGATAACATTCATATTGAAGTACCCTTTCTACTTCAACACTTTTATCAGTGCATCCTTAAATAAACTTCATTTCTGGTTGGTTTCACAGAACCAGCTGGGTGTAAAGGAACTTCTGGGTAAAAACAAGAGATCAGATCCAGAGTTACAGACATTAGACATATTCAGAGTGCATAAAATGGCTGCAATACCCGGCTTTTTTTAATTTAAAATGGTAACTGGGATAGAATCTTAGAATAATACAGCACAGAAGGAGGCCATTCGGCCCATCAAGTCTGATCCATCCTTTAAAGAATTTGAATTCTTGCTATAAAAACTGGTATGGCCATATTGGCATTAGATTGACTTGAAGTAGACTGAACCTTCATAACTGAACTGAAGCGAATTGAAGTATTCTAAAGTTTCAGATAAATGCATAGTCTACACATGATTTCTACTGTCCATATTGTTTTCAGCATGTTAAGGGTTGAAGAGTTTCCTTTGTGCTTGCCATTTGTTTTTCATCTGATACAATCTTTCACAGCTGCATCATTTAGATTATGTTACAGTAAATAAATGGTATTGCACTACTTGCTTTGTCTAACCTTCATGCTATAAGACTGACCTTGTGGCATAAAATTTGTGATTACCTAATCCTCCATATCCAATAAAAGCTAATGCACCTTAATGTAACACTAATTGCATACTAATTATCTAGTTCTGTATTATAGCTTATTTTCCTGTATGTATCTATACCAGCAGATGTCTCATGAAAAAGCAGATTTAAATTTGTATAAAAAAAGCTTGAATTGTGTAATATGCAAATAAAGCTATTTTCATAATGTGATTTTTATTTTTGCATATTCTTTGAGGAATTGACTTTGACCTGCACAGTAGACCATTTATTGAAATATACTTTCCGAGCCAAAACTAACTTTTATAATTCAAATGTACCCATTCCTCTCACGTTGTGAAGAGTACTACATCTGTGAAGAATATCTTTAGGTATAACAAAACTAGAAAATGCTGTAAGCATTTCAGAGGCCAGGTCTGTGGCAGGATTACTAATCAACGGGTTTGGCTGTAGATCCCAATTGAGTACTGGAAGCTACTACTGATGAACATTTAAAAAGGAACTAAAGCAGGGGAAATAAAAGCTAGCCATGGAAAAGAAATAGAATGTGAAATGCTTAGGTGGAGAACAGGGGATGGTTAAATGGCAGAAGTAATATTCACATGAAAAAAGGAGGTGCCATAAAGACTGTGAAAGAGATGCATGAAAAACTGGCAAATTGTAACAGGCCTCTTAAGCAGGAGCTTGATGGAAGTAAAAAGCAGGTAGACATAAACAGTGTCAAATTTGTAATCCTAATGGAAATGAAGTTCTTTCAACTTGTCAAGCAAAATGCTGCAGATGCTGGAAGTCTGAAATAAAAACAAAATATCAGTAACAATTCAATAGGCCAGGCAGCACATGTGGGGAAGAAACAAATATTGACATTTCAGGTTGATGACCTTTTCATTTATCCCTTCAGTTTGTGTTGTGTGGCTTGATTTCACATGAATGCTATAAGGCACATTATTTTGAATGTTTTCTTTGGCAAGAACAGAAACTGCGTGCCAATTGGTAGTTATGTGAAATAGAAGAAATTGCATTTCGGGTGGAATCCTTCATCAGAACTGGTACCATCTGAAATTAGCCATTTTCATATTTTGATGTGTACTGTATAATGTTTGTAAATATGATCGCCAACATTTGGCTTACCTTAACCTTGGATGCATTCTGCATCTATCTAATATAGATTTTAGTATTGTTTCGGGTGTAAAAGTTACAATTTGGTGTGCTGCATCCTGTAAACTGGCAAGCCTACTGTATGTTTAGACTTTGGCCCCAATATCATGCTTTAGTAAAATTAGGATGCATTGTGGGTAATCTAGGACTTGTGTCCAATGGGGATGCACAACTGACTTCAATTTATTTCCTGGATTAACGATTGCTAAATATTTTTGGCTGATTTCCTGGCCTTCAACAGTGTCTCAGCCTGAAGTCTGGGTTGTAGATGGCCTCTGAAACTGATAAGTGTTGGAAACATAGGAGCAGGAGTAGGCCATTTAGCCCAACGAGTCTGCCCCGCCATTCAATACGATCATGGCCGATGATCCACTTCAATGCCTTTTTCCCCACACTATCCTCATCTCCCCTTATGTCATCTGTATTTATGTTTAAAGCAGAGATTGACAGATTTCTACTCAATGACTGAGCCTCCAGAGCCCTCTGGGGTAGAAAATTCCAAAGATTCACAATCCTCTGAGTAAAGAAATTTCTCCTCATCTCTGTCCTAAGTGGCCTCCCCCTTATTTTGAAATTCAGTCCCCTGGTTCTCGACTCCCCAACCAGTGGAAACATCTTACCTTGTTTATCCCTTTAAGTATTTTGTAACTTTGAAAGAGATCACTTCTCATTCTTTGGAACTCTAGAGAATACAGGTCTAGTTTCCCAATTTCTCTTCATAGGACAGTCCCACCATCACTGGAACAAGTCTGGTGAACCTTTGTTGCACTCCTTCTATGCCAATAATATCATCCTCAAGGTAAGGGGACCAAAACTGCACACAGTACTCTGGGTGTGATCTAACTGAGGTTCTATGCAATTGAAGCAAGACTTCACTACTCCTGCACTCAAATCCTCTTGAGCTAAAGGCTAACATACCATTAGCCTTCCTAATTGCTGCACCTGCATGTTAGCTTTCAGGGACTTATTGATGAGGACACCCAAATCCTTTTGTACATCTGTACTTGCGGGTAGTGTATTGTGATGGATAGAAAATTGTTTCCTGTCTGCCAACCAAAGAGTAGGGATAAATGGGTCTTTTTCGAAAGGTAGGCAGTGATTAGTGGGGATCAGTGCTAGGACCCCAGCAATTCACAAGATATATTAATGATTTCGATGAAGGAACTAAATGTAATATCTCCAAATTTGCAGGTGATGCAAAACCGGGTGGGAGGGCGAGTTGTGAGGATGCAGAGAGGCTTCAGGGTGATTTGGACAAGTTGAGTGAGTGAGCTAATTCATGGCAGATGTAGTATAATGTGGATAAATGTGAGGTAGCAAAAACAGGAAGAAAGCTTATCTGGCTATAACCTGGGAGGGGAATATGCAGCGAGACCTGCATGTTCTTGTACACCAGTCGCTGAAGGTAAGCGTGCAGCTGCAACAGGCAGTAAAAAAGGCAAATGGTATGTTGGCCTTCATCATGAGAAGATTCGAGTACAGGAGCAGGGATGGCTTGCTGCAATTATACAGGGCCTTGGTGAGGCCAGACCTGGAATATTGTGTGCAGTTTTGGTCTCCTTAGCTGAGGAAGGATGCTCTTGCTATAGAGGGAGTGTAGCGAAGGTTTACCAGACTGATTCCTGGGATGGCGGGACTGACATATGAGGAGAGATTGAGTTGGTTAGGATTATATTCATTCGCTGGAGTTCAGAAGAGTGAGGTGGGACCTCATAGAAACCTATAAAATTCTAACAGGACTTGACAGGGTAGATGCAGGAAGGATGTTCCCCGATGGTGGGGGAGTCCAGAACCATGGGTCATAATCTAAGGATACGGGGTAAACCTTTCAGGACTGAGATGAGAAATTTCTTCTTCCAGAGAGTGGTGAGCCTGTGGAATTCGCTACCACAGAAAGCAGTTGAGACCAAAACATTGTCTGCTTTCAAGAAGGAGTTAGATATAGCTCTTGGGTCTAAAGGAATCAAAGGGTATGGAGCGAAAGCGGGAACAGGTTACACAGTTGGATGATCAGCCATGATAATGAATGGTGGAGCAGGCTTGAAGGGCCGAATGGCCTACTCCTATTTTCTGTGTTTCTAATCTCTTACCATTTAAGAAATACTCTGCACCAAAATGGATAACCTATTTTCCCACATTATATTCCATCTATCATGTTCTTGTCCACTCACTGGGCTGAATTATATTTGGGCACCGCTCTGCAGCGGAGCCCTTTAGACTCAACAGGGTGCCCGCATTTAGTGGCCACTGCAGAACCCCCACGATATTTTGTGTGGGGGGCTCATGAGCATTACTGCCCCCGCCATCATATGTCGGGAAAGGCAGGACATGTGGTGCAGTGAGAAGCATTTTGTCAGCTGTGCAGCAGGTGTTGGGGCCCTATTTAAAGCGCCCCAGCACCTGCTTCCTGACTGCTGTCAATCTGGCATTGAAGCGGAAAATGCTGGAGAAACTCAGCAGGTCAGGCAGCATCTCTGGAGAGAGAAAGCAGAGTTAATTTGACCAAGTTCTCTGACCTGAAAGTTAACACTGCTTCTCTCTTCACAGATGCTGCCTGATCTGCTGAGTTTCTCCAACACTTTCTGCTTCGCTGCCACGTACTTACCCTGCTGTGTCCTAGTGTCCTGTGAAGTTGCAATTCTCTTCTTTCATTCAAATGTCGCAGTCCTTGTAGGCAAGCTGCACTTGGGTGAATAATCTTAATTTTGCACATTCTGGGACGTGAACCTTAAATATAAAATCAAAGGCAAATACACAACAGGAATAAAACCATAACTGAAGAATAATTACCTATGAGCATCTAATCATCTGACTGAAAAGCTGCAGACTAATATGCATTTGGAATCTGTATTCATTTCTCTGCTGTCAATCTGGCATCAAAGCGGAAAATGCTGGAGAAACTCATCTGTGAAAATACATGTAACTGCAATTAAACAATCTTTGTTAGAAAAACAGGAACATATGTTCATATTCTAGCTGCATTATCAACTAGAAATATTACACCAATGAATATGATCAGCTGCTGCAGAAGCAAAGTGTTCATGAACATGTGTCGATATGTAATAGTTGTAAAAACATGACAATAGCATAGATTTCCTCACCAGTCCTGCATTGGTTTTCAAACCTGTGCAAGACAAGGCTTGCAGCCAGAAGTTGGAGCAGTTACATGGTGGAGTCACCGTTGCATTTAAAGGACCACATCAAAAGCCGAATATGGCAGAGGGGTACTCTGGGGTGGCCCCACAGTTCAGTAATGCCTCCCTACTCACTGTCCTCTAGGCTGTGCGGGCAAGGTGGGGGTTCCTTTTCACCAGCGACAGGAAGAAGAGGCCCTCCCGCCTGAACAAGGCAGTCTGGCTGGAGATGGCAGAGGAGGTGAATAGCTGTCTGGCTGTCCGCTGTCAAAGGGTCCAATGCTGGAAGAAGATGAACGAGCACTCCTCCAGCCAGCTGGGGCCCACTAGACCTCGTGTGTATAGGGTACGAGTGCTAAAGTCATCCAAGCACTGATTCCTGCGGTACCCCACTAGTCACAGCCTGCCAATGCGAGAATGACCCATTTATTCCCACGCTCTGCTTTCTGCCTGTTAATCAAAGCTTAATCCATGCCAGTATCTAACCTCCTATCCCATGTGCTTTAATTTTGCTAACCAACCCCCTATGGGGGACTTTATCAAAAGCCTTCTGAAAATCCAAGTATACTACATCCACCGACTCCTTTTATCTGTTTGTAACATCCTCAAAAAACACCAACAGGTTCATTAAACACGATTTCCCATTCATAAATCCATGTTGACTATGCCCAATCAGATCATTATTATCCAAGTGTCCATTACCACATCCTTTAGAATAGATTCTAGCATTTTCCTGATGACTGATGTAAGGCTAACAGGTCTGTAATTTACCTCCTCTCTCCTCACTATCCAAGGCCCCAAACACTCCTTTCAGGTGAAGCAGCGATTTACTTGTACCTCTTTCAATGTAGTATACTGTATTCGCTGCTCAGAATGTGGTCTCCTCTACATTGGGGAGACCAAATGCAGGCTGGGTGACCGCTTTGCGGAACACCTCCGCTCAGTCCGCAAGCAGGACCTCGAGCTTCCGGTTGCTTGCCATTTCAACACTCCCCCCCCACCCCACCCCTCTGCTCTCATGCTCACATCTCTGTCCTGGGATTGCTGCAGTGTTCCAGAGAACATCAAAGCAAGTTCGAGGAACAGCATCTCATTTACCGATTAGGTACACTACAGCCTGCCGGACTGAACATTGAGTTCAATAATTTCAGAGCATGACGGGCTCCATTTTACTTCTATTTTCAGTTATTTTTTCTTTTTCCTTTTTTAATATTTTTCTGTTTATTTTCTTTCATTTCATCTTAGTTTGTTCAGTTTGCTTACCCACTTTTTTTCATGTTTGTACTTGCGGCTGTTTGATTTTCAGTCTGTTAAACCTTATCTGTACTAATGCTTTGTCTTTCAACACACCATTAACATATTGTTTGCCTTTGCTCCACGACCTTCTGGTCAGCTATTCTGTGACCTTGTCCTATTTACACCTTCTCCTTTGTTATCTCTTGCCCCATCCCCGCTTTACTTGCTTATAAACTTTTACATTTCTAATATTTGCTCGTTCTGAAGAAGGGTCACTGACCTGAAACATTAACTCTGCTTCTCTCTCCACAGATGCTGCCAAACCTGAGGATTTCCAGCATTTCTTGTTTTTATTTCAGGTCTGTAATTCCCTGTTTTCTCTCTCCCTCCCTCCTTAAATAGTGGGGTGACATTTGCGATCTTCCAATCTTTGTTCCTTTCTCTGTGGTGCTGGTTCAAATGCGAAGAGAAATGTACAATTTTTTTCTGTCAATTACCTAAGAGCAATTACATTGACTTATCAATTAGATGGGTTTTATGGCATTTAGCTTTTAAATATCCCCTGTACATGTCTGTCCTCTACATCCTCTCAACAAAGCCACTGTAGACCACGGGAATGAACTAGCATCCAGTGTTGCGAAGGTGCAAATCTAAATATGTCACTTGCATATTTTAGTATGCCAGTACATTATACAGGTGATGCAATTATATGCCTCCTGCTCTCCTCTTCCCCCAGCTCCCCCATAAAAAAAAAAATCAGCAGGAACTCCTGGAGATGATCAGGGTAGAACTGTAGCAGTGGTTCCCTTGTAATTTCTTACCCATGTCTGCTGGAGGTACTTCTATTCCACATACAAGTCCAGTGGAACATCTACCTCTTTTATAGCTTGCTGTCAGAATTTAGTCAAGATAAATGTGCTTTATTTCTTTTTAAGTAACCTTTAAACCACCTTATATGTATATGTTTAGTGACCGAAGTGAAGTTTAGGTAATTTAATAATTTTTTGCTATTAGGTATTTTTGGATTTTTTTTAAAGATGTTTAACTCACTTGTCCTCTCACTTTATACAGCAGCTACTTTCAATGAGCTCTATCCTCTCCTCCTTCTCCTCATCCTCCTAATTTTGGAGTACGGTGTTGGGAGCTGCACTACTCAACCAAAAGTTAAGGAAAGAAAACCTGAAAGTAGCATTGTATTTTGGGGTGTTTAGGGCTGAAAGAAACTACCTCAATTACTTTGAACCAGCAGTAGGAGAAAGAATGTCCTATGTCTTTTAGTAGTGTCTGGAATATCTTTGCTGCAGGTGGGGCAAACGACATATCTACTACCTAGGACTCAGTTGACCCAATCAGTACAATTTATTTTCATATAATAATACAAAAAGAATGAGCATGCCAATGGTTCTTTGTATCAATTGATCATTTTGCTTGAGAAATAAAGTAACCCTTCCTTCTAAATCTTTCAAAAGCATATTTTTGATGCTTTGGGTTAAAAATATGACTGCCTCCTTATGTCACCATCTTTTTATTTGTCTCCGTTCATAGGGAAGCACAGCCAAATAAACCCTTGCCGAGTGCCCTGGACTCGAGAATTCCAAATACAATGGCTAAGAGATCTTTGGCCAGAATTTTTTCAGCCCATTGGCCCACCCCCCACCTCCCCTTTTCTATTGAATCAGTGAAATTTCAGCCAACATTCAGTTTGGGATTCTGGATTCAGATCAGATTAACATGCCTCTATTAAACATTTCTAGACCTGCAGTAAGAGTCCCTTTTTGACTGTTAGAACTTTTTATGATATAGTGACAACAATGGAGACCTGCCTCAAACAAGGGGAGGATTGGGCACTTAATACTCCTGGCTACAATGTATTCAGGAAAGATAGGGAAGGGGGAAAAAAGAGCTGCAGAGGAGGATTAGCAGTATTGATCAAAATATGCTGTTAACAGTACTGGAAAGGATGATGTACTTGAGGTCCAAAGACAGAATCTATTTAGTTACAATACAGAAACAGTAGAGAAGCAAGTTGCAGAAAGATGGAAGACATTTAGAGTAACAGAGAACTTAATTATCCTAATATTAACTGGGAAAATAATAATGTAAGAGAAGAGGAGGA
Source organism: Heterodontus francisci (assembly GCF_036365525.1). Lineage (NCBI taxonomy): Eukaryota > Metazoa > Chordata > Chondrichthyes > Heterodontiformes > Heterodontidae > Heterodontus > Heterodontus francisci. The sequence continues at coordinate 133,291,704 of NC_090373.1, forward strand.
GGAATTTCTAAAATGTGTACAACAGAACTTTATTGATTACTGTTTCCAACCCCATGAGCAAGGAAGCAGTGCTGCATCTAGTTCTGGGGAATTAAATGAAGTATGTTTCAGTGGGAGAGCATTTGTGAAATAGTGATTAAAATCATTGTGTTTAAAGTAATTAGGGATAAGGAAAAATCAAATGTGAAAATTTAATGAAATACAGCTTATTTCAGTGAGTTGAAAAGGAATCTGGCCCAAGTGGAGTGGAATCAGATTGGCAGGTAAAAAACAGTTAGCATTGGGAAGCTTTCAAAGAAGGTATAGTTTGGATACAAATGAGACATTCACATAAGATGGAAAGGAAGGGCATCCAAAGCTAGAGCTCTCTGACTAATATAGAGATTAAAATGAAAGAGAAAGGGAGGCTTTTGTAAATGTCTGGTTCATAAAGTAGCAGAGAACCAAGCTGAATACGAAAAGTACAGGGGAAAGCTGAAAAAAGAAATAGTGGCAAGAAGCGTACAGGAAGAGCTCAGCAAGTAACATAAAAGGGAACTCAAAACTCTTTTATGAACATATAGGGTCCATAAAGGAGATCTAATGGAGCCAGAGGGCATTAGCTGAGGTACTAAATGAGTATTTTGCATTTGTTTTCACTAATGAAGAGGGTGCTGCCAATGCCACAGTAAAGGAGGAAATACGGAATTAGATAGGATAAAAATAGGCAGAGAAGGTACTGCAATAAATGCTGGCCCTACTAGTGACGCTCACATCCCATGAAGGAATTTTTTTTTAAAGCAATTGACAGCTCTCAAAAGTAGGACCCAGCCACATGGGATGCATCTTAATTTGCAACTGGAAAAATATGGGTTAATAAATGAAAGCCAGCACAAATTGCTTCAAGGCAAATCATGTTTGACGAACTTGATTTGAGTTCTTTGAATTAACAGAGAAGGTTGATGAAGGTAGTGCGATTTATGTTATGTATATGAACTTTGAAACAGCCTTTGATAAAGTAACACATAATAGGCTTGTTAGCAAAATTAATGTACATGGGCCTAAACAGGTAGTGGTTGTGTGGACATGAAATTGACTAAGGCAGAAAGGAGAGAATAGTGGTGACAATTGTTTTTCAGGCTGGAGGGAAGTGCAGTGGTCCCTTGGCGTCAGTATTCTTTTTGATATATGTTAATCAGCCGGTCTTGGGGCTGGAGGGCAAAATTGCTAAGTTTCTAGATGACAAAAAAGTCAAAAATGTAGTATACAGTGGTAGGAAGAGAGGGGAGGCAATATAAACTAAATGATACATTTTTAAAAGGAATGCAGGAGCAGAAAAATTTGAGGTATACATACACATGTTTTGAAGGTGCAGGATGAGTTGAGGAGGTTTTAAAGAAAGCCAGTGGAATCCTTGCATTTATTAATAGAGACATGGGCAGACTCTTATGGACTTTGGTTCCTGCCAGAATGATTGGACTATTTTCAGGTTGGGAACCTGATTTTCCAATGGGCAGGCGTTGCCTAGACTTTTTCTCAGAGCAACAGTATTGGCATCCCACCTCCAGGCTCCCCAACCAATTCGGGATGATGTGTTCATTCTGTAGAAGGAGGATTTCTGATTAAAAGGGCCATGGTTTGGGTTCAAGGGCTCACCAGAACTTTGCTTTTTGAGGCTGCAGCAGCTACAGGAATAGAGAGCAGAGCTGAGAAGGTTGCTTCCCCAGGTGTCTCACTCTTACCTGGATATCCTGCTGTAGGATCTGAGGAGGTCTCCCTAGGATGGGAGGAAGAGGACAACCTCTCCAACCAAGCAAGTGTGGACGGAAGTGGCCCAGAAAGTCAGCAGCAATTGTGTGGTCCCTCCAACCTGGAAACAGTGCACCAAGAGAATCCAGGACTTCAGGAGGGCATGAAAGGTGAGTGGTATAATGCTTTCAGGTGTCAAGCCCCACACTCTATGACTTGTCTAGCATCTCCTACACAGAACTCCTCAGGTCAACATACCTTGCAACTCCACTCCTTTCTCTGCAGGGACCTCACATCCCCATTTGAACATCATATTGCTCTCTCACACCCCATGCCTCACAGAGATCCTCCAAAAATGGTGTCCTTCCCTTCTCTCCACACAAGCCATTATGAACACTTACACCTCTTGGGAACCAAAAAGATGTTATGGAGGCAGAGGGCATAGCTGAGGTACTAAATGAGTACTTTGCAAATGTCTTCAGTAAAGAATAGGCTGCTGCCAATGCCAAGGTAAAGGAGGAGCTAACCAGATAGCCTAACCACGGTGGTGGGAAACTTTTAGAGGGTTTAAACTAGTTTGGCAGGGGGATGGGAACCGGAGCCACGGATCAGTGGATGGGGTAGCTGTTGAACAGGCAGATACCGAGTGCAGAGAGTCTGTGAGGAAGGTTAGACAGTTGACAGGGCAAAGTTGCAGCCACTATGATGGGTTGAAGTGTGTCTATTTTAACGCAAGAAGTGTCAGGAATAAGGGTGCTGAACTTAGAGCATGGATCAGTACTTGGAGCTACGATGTTGTGGCCATTACGGAGATGTGGGTATCACAGGGGCAGGAATGGATGTTCCGGAGTTTAGATTTTTCAAAAGGAATAGGGAGGGAGGTAAAAGAGGTGGGGGAGTGGCATTGCTATTCAGGGATAGTATCACAGCTGCAGAAAGGGAGGTCGTCGAGGAGGGTTTGTCTACTGAGTCATTATGGGTGGAAGTCAGAAACAGGAAAGGAGCAGTCACTTTGTTGGGAGTTTTCTATAGACCCCCCAATAGCAACAGAGACACGGAGGAACAGATTGGGAGGCAGATTTTGGAAAGGTGCAGAAGTAACAGGGTTGTTGTCATGGGTGACTTCAACTTCCCTAATATTGATTGGAACCTCCTTAGTGCAAATAGTTTGGACGGAGCAGTTTTTGTCAGGTGTGTCCAGGAAGGTTTCCTGACTCAATATGTAGATAGGCCAAATAGAAGGGAGGCTATGTTGGACTTGGTGCTTGGCAACGAACCAGGCCAGGTGGCAAATCTCTCGGTGGGAGAGCATTTCGGTGATAGTGATCACAACTCCCTGACCTTTACTATAGTCATGGAGAGGGACAGGAGCAGATGGAATGGGAAAATATTTAATTGGGGGAGGGGGAATTACAATGCTGTTAGGCAGGAACTGGGGAGCATAAATTGGGAACAGGTGTTCTCAGGGAAATGCACGACAGAAATGTGGAGGTTGTTTAGGGAGCACTTGCTGCGACTGCTGGATAGGTTTGTCCTGATGAGGCAAGGAAGGGATGGTAGGGTGAAGGAACCTTGGATGACAAGAGATGTGGAACAGCTAGTCAAGAGGAAGAAGGAAGCTTACTTAAGGTTGAGGAAGCAAGGATCAGACAGGGCTCTAGAGGGTTACAAGGTAGCCAGGAAGGAACTGAAGAATGGACTTAGGAGAGCTAGAAGGGGACATGAAAAAGTCTTGGTGGGTAGGATTAAGGAAAATCCCAAGGCGTTCTACACTTATGTGAGGAACAAGAGGATGGCCAGAATGAGGGTAGGGCCGATCAGGGATAGTGGAGGGAACTTGTGCCTGGAGTCGGAGGAGGTAGGGGAGGTCCTAAATGAATACTTTGCTTCAGTATTCACTAGTGAGAGGGACCTGGTCGTTTGTGAGGACAGCGTGGAACAGGCTGATATGCTCGAACAGGTTGTGGTTAAGAGGGAGGATGTGCTGGAAATTTTGAATGATATGAGAACAGATAAGTCCCCGGGGCCAGACGGGATATACCCAAGGATATTACGGGAAGCGAGGGAAGAGATTGCCGCGCCTTTGGCGATGATCTTTGCGTCCTCACTGTCCACTGGAGTAGTACCGAATGATTGGAGGGTGGCAAATGTTGTTCCCTTGTTCAAGAAAGGGAATAGGGATAACCCTGGGAATTATAGACCAGTCAGTCTTACATCGGTAGTGGGCAAATTATTGGAGAGGATTCTGAGAGACAGGATTTATGATTATTTGGAAAAGCATGGTTTGATTAGAGACAGTCAGCATGGCTTTGTGAGGGGCAGGTCATGCCTCACAAGCCTTATTGAATTCTTTGAAGATGTGACAAAACACATTGATGAAGGAAGAACAGTGGATGTGGTGTATATGGATTTTAGCAAGGTGTTTGATAAGGTTCCCCCTGGTAGGCTCATTCAGAAAGTGAGGAGGCATGGGATACAGGGAAATTTGGCTGTCTGGATACAAAATTGGCTGACCCATAGAAGACAGAGGGTGGTAGTCGATGGAAAGTATTCAGCATGGAGCTCGGTGACCAGTGTTGTTCCACAGGGATCTGTTCTGGGACCTTGGATGAGGAAGTGGAAGGCTGGGTTAGCAAGTTTGCCGATGACACAAAGGTTGCTGGAGTTGTGGATAGTGTGGAAGGCTGTTGTCGGTTGCAACGGGACATTGACAGGATGCAGAGCTGGGCTGAGAAGTGGCAGATGGAGTTCAACCTGGAAAAGTGTGAAGTGATTCATTTTGGAAGGTCAAATTTGAATGCAGAATACAGGCTTAAAGACAGGATTCTTGGTAGTGTGGAGGAACAGAGGGATCTTGGGGTCCATGTCCATAGATCCCTCAAAGTTGCCACCCAAGTTGATAGGGTTGTTAAGAAGGCGTATGGTGTGTTGGCTTTCATTAACAGGGGGATTGAGTTTAAGAGCCGCGAGGTTATGCTGCAGCTCTATAAGGCCCTGGTTCGACCACACTTGGAATATTGTGTTCAGTTCTGGTCACCTCATTATAGGAAGGATGTGGAAGCTTTAGAGAGGGTACAGAGGAGATTTACCAGGATGCTGCCTGGACTGGAGGGCATGTCTTACGAAGAAAGATTGAGGGAGCTAGGGCTTTTCTCATTGGAGCGAAGAAGGATGAGAGGTGACTTGATCGAGGGGTACAAGATGATGAGAGGCATAGATAGAGTGGATAGCCAGAGACTTTTTCCCAGGGTGGAAAGGGCTATCCTGTGAATATTATTGTGTTTATGTTAAAGGTGCTATATCGACAAGTCATTGTAGTTGGAAATATTATAGCAGTGTTTAAATAATAAAACCCTGTTACAGTAAGACCAGATGAAGGCTGAGAGGGACCTCTAAGGATGAATGGTCAGAAGTTTTAATTTCCAATTGAGGCCTCTTCAAAAATCCCTGATTTTAATCATTTCACCATTGCCTTCAGTTGCCAAGGCCCTAAGCTCTGGAATTCTACCTCTAAGCCTCTCTGCATCTCCAGCTCTCTCTCTCCTTTAAGACGCTCCTTAAAACCTACCTCTTTTGACCAAGGTTTTGGGCAACTGCCCTAATATCTCCTATGTGACTTAGTGTCAAATTTTATATGGAACCAGTCTTGTGAAGTATCTTGGGACGTTTTACTATGTTAAAGGCATAAGTTGATGTTGCAATGGACACTGCTGAAAGAGGGAAAGCAAGTGGATCGCAAACCCTCACCACCACTTTCATGCCAAATAATCTATCATTGGTAAGAGGTCCCACTGAACCTGAAATTTGTTCACAATGGTTGAAATAGGATGCTCTAAAATTTGAACATAACTTTTTATCAGTATTTATCCAACAATGTGCCACTATTTATTTCTGTAACTGAGACATTATGTTTACTAATCACAGACAGACTTGGACAAACAAGGGACATTGTGATAGAGTGTCCTTACAGTGTACAACACACAAAACAACAGTGCAAGGCTGATCATGCTTGATGAATCTAATTGAATTTTTGATGAAATAACACCTGAAGTGCCGTAACCTGCAGGGCTACAGACCAAATGCTGGAAAGTGGGATTAGGCTGGGTGGCTTTTTTCAGCCGGCACAGACATGATGGGCCAAGTGGCGATAAATTCTGTGCGATAAACTTTCTATGATTCTAGAAGGTTGATAAAGGGAATGTGATAAATGTTGTTTGTATGGAGTTTAAGAAAGTGTTCGATAAGGTACCACTGAAAGGCTGGTCAACAAAATTGAGGTTCATGGAATAGGAGGGTCAGAGTCAGGCGATGACCATTTCCAACAAGACAGAATCCAACCATCTCCGCTTGACATTCAATGGCATTACCATGGATGAATTCCCCACTATCAACATCCTGGGGTCACCACTGACCAGCCACGTAAATAGTGTGGTTACAAGAGTATGTCAGAGACTGGGAATTCTACAGCGAGTTACTCACCTCTTGACTCCCCAAAGCCTGTCCACCATCTGCAAGGCACAAGTAAGGAGTGTGATGGAATACTTCCTGTAATGAGAAGCTTTTTATGTTGTCTGATGCAACATAAATGAGATACATGGAGTTCAGCTGATTGAAGTTCTCAAACAGGTTTATTAACAGCTAACAAGTATATACAGTGCAGAGCTATCTATTCACAGGACTTGCCTCTTGGTGTTACAGTTATAGAGTGAGACTGGCATTAGTCACATGACCGAATCCTGGCACTTAGCTCATTAGCATACTATGATCTTAAAGGGACATCACTCTTAAATGCAATCACACAACATCCCCTTCTTTCCAAAGATAAGTCTCATATGCTAAAAGTAAGAACATATAAAATTAGATATTAAAATTATTTACACATGAATAGTGATTGTGAAATTTACAAGTATAGAGGCTCAAAAGTCCATATATTGTCTCAGTGATTTGACAACTCTTGCTTGGGGAATTCGTGTCGCAAAGTTGCTGTTCTTTCTAAAGTTTCTCCCTCTCTGCATTCAGTTTCTGTTGCTCTGCCTTCAGCTTGCTTACATGCTCTGTTGCTTTTCTCAAGGTGACCATTTTTGAGATCTTGTCATTCTTGGAAAGCTCTGGCACCTCATCTCAAAGAGCCAATAGACAATGCTTCAACTCATTCCTCCTCTGCCTCTTCAGGACATTGCGTGTCCATCACCTCTCCACATCCTCCGTATCTGAAGGCTTGGAGCTCAAGGTTGAGAACATGTTAGGGGAAGAGTACTTGGTCTCATGGAGATACCTGTCCGTTCTGGCTTGTTGTACTGCTGGCAGTTCTCTTGAGAGCAGAAGTGAAGGTGCTGCATTGTTGTGCTGTTGCTGGAATTCAAACTGCACCATTTGATGCTGGTCAGAGTCTTTGAGCAGGTTCCAGTCCTTGGAGATTTCCCCTTGGCAAAGCTCTCGTGGATCGTTAGGATGTTGAGGTCCTTACACGCTGGCAGTCCTGCCACTGCTGGTCTGCTCATGTCTACTAGGTGGAATGTTTCCATGGTTTCCATGCTGACTTGCCATAACTCCATTGCATTGTTAATGTTCCGTTGCAAGGGATGGGTGACCCATTATATGCAGATAACTTGTCAGTTGTCAGTTGTATCATTGATCTCCAACAACTCTGGTACATATCTTTGAGGATTAGGACTGGTCGGATATTTTCACTAGCGCTGGTGTCAATCTTGCCCCTGTGTGTATGTTTGACAGCTTTCTTTGGGCACATGATAGTGGTGAAAGCTTCCAATTGTTTGACTTCATCAACGTGATGTGTCAGGTTCACAATGTGGAATGCCTGTTCATCTTCTGTCTGAGAATTACTTCTCTCTGAGTCTTGTCTTAGGTCTGCTTCACTGTGGTCTTCATGTATCAGCTTGCCTTTATGCAGGTCTTTGGTGCTTTCCTTTCTGCTGTTGCAATATTTTCTGTTTGCTTGTGTCCAACCATTACTTCTGGCTACATCTTTGGAGCCAGAATTCCTGCATAGGCAGGCCCAGTGTCTTTTTACACTGCGTGCCTTGTACAGATCATGAAATGCAGGATATCGAGTGGGACTAACCACACTTACCACTCAGCTTACTTGCTCTTTTCAACCTGGCTATTGCGCCGACACTGTTGGTTGCACCTGATGCTTGCAGGTGCTGTTGTCCTGGAACAATGGCTTCATATTTCGTGTCATCTTCCAGCATTGTGCCAATGCTGTGACCTTTCTTTTTGCCCAAGAGGTCTTTCTGAAATACAATCACCAACTCCATTAATCGGTCTGACAGCTCAGTTTCTGAGAAGTTGCATTTGTTGCCCTTATGATGGCATCTACTGCTGAACTAGTCTATTGCTTCCAGTGCCTGATGCCTGTGGGACATCAATTCCAGGTGGTGAATTCAAAAATTTACTCTTAATCTGAGTTGATCTTCCAGCACTTTCCATATCTTTACGGGATCCTTCTGGTCCCGTTCAGCTAATCCAGAGATATTCTGTGCAATCCCTCATTTCCAATCATTATCATTATTTTTACAGCCTGTTTTTCTGGTTCTGTAATGATCCCTCTACCGATGGCACACTGACTCACCCGATCACAGTGATTGATTTGCAGCCTGTCGTTCAGCTCTGTTTTCTACAGCTGGAGGTGAACAGTTGAATTCGGATAGGATATCGAAGGCTTTCCAGTTCATGCTAGGGGAATTGGTATCCATCTTTCTGCTGGTCATTTGCATTAAAACTTGCTTTAAGACCTGGTTCTGTGGCTCTGTAAATTCTCTGTTCTTTAAGTTGGCTGGTTTGATTGATAGGAGTAGCTTGTCAGTTTATCTAGCTTCCAGCACTCTAGTCTTGTCTGTTTATACAGTTGTGCAATAGGCATTGCACGTTTTTTCTTTACAAGGGTTTGTTTATACAGCCGTTCAAGAGGCAATTCTTCTTGCTTGAGTGGTTTTGAGTTTTTTTAAACTTTGGCTGAGTGAGTGAAGGCTCTGCAGTGTTCAAGTTATTGAATGTGTTTCTATTTATAGCTTTTGCAGTGAGCTGCGTGAATGGAGGATTCCTGCGCTTCTTGCTATCGGATGCCTCCTGTAATGTCACAGACCTGATCAGCCTGGGGGAGGAGTCGGGTCATCCCCGAATGTTTTACTCTCCCAGGGAGCCTTTGAGAGACAAAAAAAAACCAATCTTTTCAGGACTTCAAGGCTTCCCTTTTTTTTTAAACTGGGATCCCTCTACCGACGGCACACTGACTCACCCGATCACAGTGATTGATTTGCAGCCTGTCGTTCAGCTCTGTCTTCTACAGCTGGAGGTGAGTTTTTTTTTACACTGTCTGGCACGTATTTCTTTTAATTTCTCTGTTTAGCAGTGGGTAGTTTTTAAAGCTATTTTCCTGTGGTCTTCAATCTTGGATTCTATCTTCTCACCACAGCTGCCACCATGTAATGAGAAGCTTTTTATGTTATCTGATGCAACATAAATGAGATGCATGGAGTTCAGCTGATTGAAGATCTCTAACAGGTTTATTAACAGCTAACAAGTATATACAGTGCAGAGCTATCTATTTACAGGACTTGCCTCTTAGTGTTACAGTTGCAGAGTGAGACTGGCATGTACTCACATGACTGCATCCTGGCACTTAGCTCATTGGCATACCAAGATCTTAAAGGAACATCACTCTTAAAGGCCGTCACACAACACTCCCCACTTGCCTGGATGAGCGTGACCCCAACAATAATCAAGAAACTCAACACAGTCCAGGACAAAGCAGCCTGATTGATTGACACCCCATACACCACCTTAAGTAATCACTCCCTCCACCACAAGCACACAGTGGCTGCAATGCTTACCAACTACGAGATGCACTGCAGCAACTTGCCAAGGCTCCTTTGACTGCACCTTCCAAACCCGCGATCTCTACCACCTAGAAGAACAAGGGCAGCAGGAACATGGGAATACCACCTCCTGCAAATTCCCCTCCATGTCACACACCATCCTGACTTGGAACTACATTGCCGTTCCTTCACTGTCACTGCCTCAAAATACTGGAACTCCCTCCCTAACAGCACTGTGGGTGTGACTGCACTAGATGGACTGCAGCGGTTCAAGAAGGCTGCTCACCACCACATTCTCAAGGTCAATTAGAGATGGGCAATAACTGCTGGCCTTGCAGCAATGCCACATCCCATGAATGAATAATAAAATATCCTAAAGTCCTTAAAGAACTAAGTGAGGAACTAGTTAGGAATCTAGTTAATAATTTCAAGAGTTCTATAAAGAAAGAGGCTATACCTGAGGAATCAGAAGCTATTCATACAATCCTAATATTCTGAAATGAAGTCTAATATGAAGTATGTAATTAGAGACCAGCATCTGTTGTTGTTAAAATTCAGGGTGCATTTTACGAGATGCTATTAATGTTCATCTAAGCAGCATAGAGATCATAAGGGAAGCAATAGGTTGTGCCTCGCAAATCGCCCAGAATTAATTAAGAAGGTAACTGAATTAGTCAATGAAGGATATCTGTGAATATATCATTGAATTTTCAGAAGGCATTTTGAACCTGAGCCTTTTTAGGAAGAAAAAACAACATGAAATTGTTGGCAAAATGAAAACTTAGTTAAATAATGAGAAACCAAAAGGTGATGCTAAATGATCAAGACTCTTTTTGTGAACCCTGAGTAGTGAGTTCCATTGGGTCTGTTCTTGGTTTACCTTTGTTTTTTATTCATTCATGGGATGTGGGCATCGCTGGCCAGGCCAGCATTTATTGCCCATCGCTAATTGCCCTTGAGAAGGTGGTGGTGAGCTGCCTTCTTGAACCGCTGCAGTCCATGTGGGGTAGGTACACCCACAGTGCTGTTAGGAAGGGAGTTCCAGGATTTTGACCCAGCAACAGTGAAGGAATGGCGATATAGTTCCAAGTCAGGATGGTGTGTGACTTGGAGGGGAACTTGCAGGTGGTGGTGTTCCCATGCATTTGCTTCCCTTGTCCTTCTAGTTGATAGAGGTCGCGGGTTTGGAAGGTGCTGTCTAAGGAGCCTTGGTGCATTGCTGCAGTGCATCTTGTAGATGGTACACACTGCTGCCACTGTGCGTCAGTGGCGGAGGGATTACTGTTGATAAATGACATGGTAGTGAGTACTCCTAGGAATGGTATAAAAATTTGAGAGAATATCAAGCTATATGCCCTGGACAAGCTAAGTAAATGGATAAGGAATTACAAATGGAGCTTGATTGCAAGAGAAGTTGGGTTATGAATATTGGTCGATGAAACAAGGATGATACATACACAATAAATAGGTTTCCATTGAAAACGAGAAAGATTTGTTGTGATTGTAAATTATGCACTACTGAAAGGCTGCTGCTAGCAAGTCAAATTAGTTCCTCAGATACCTCTAAACAGCATTTGGTTAGAAATCCAAAATTTCTTTATAAATCATCAATGGCATATTGAATATAGTGTGCTGCCTTATTCATTCTATGTTTAAAATGCTATCAATGTTTAGAGAAAGAGTTGAGAGGAAGAACAAGAATGATTCCAGAATTCAACACTCTTAAGTTATAAAGATAGGCTGACAATTGAACTTCTATTAATTATAGAAAAAAAATTAGAGACGCCATGATTGAGGTATTCGAAAATGATTAAAGGAATGGTTAACATTAATGTAATTAGGGGTTTTAACTTTAACTGTGATTGTAAAACTAGAATATTTCTGAATAGTGCAGCTGCATGCACCTAAGGATTTGGACTTTTTTTTTTCTCAGAGTGGCTGATGTATGGAGTAGACTTTAATTAAAGTTAAGAAGTACTCACTCAAAGATCTCTTAAAATGTTGGTGATTATATGGTTAGAAATGGGATTGAAGGTTATAAGAATAAACTTAGGCCAAGGTCATTAAATAGTTTTTGGAACATGATGAGGCACAGTCTTCAGGAGACAGAAATATCATCCAGAGGAGATTCAAGTTTTAGATTTTTAAAGTTAATCAATTTCTTCAGGAAATTTAAATAAGAAGCCAAGACATCAACTGGTGAAATGGGCAGATACATGGAGACGGAATTTAATGATGGAAAGTGTGAAGTGATGCATTTTGGAAGGAAGAATGAGGAGAGGCAATATAGGTTAAATGGTGCAATTTTAAAGGGGGTGCAGAAGCAGAAAGATTGGGGTTTATACACACAAATCTTTGAAGATGGCAGGAAAGTTGACAAGGCTGTTAAAAAGTGATACAGGATCCCTGAGCAAAATAATACAGATGCTGGAAATCTGAACTAAAAACAGGAAATGCTGGAAATTCTGAGCAGGTTTCCCAGCATCTGTGGAGAGAGAAACAGAGTTAAAGTTTCAGGTCTGTAACTTTTCATCGGAGCTGAGTTTTGACTTCCAAAGTCTGATGAAAGGTCACAGATCTGAAACGTTAACTCTGTTTCTCTTTCCACAGATGCTGCCTGACCTGTTGAGTATTTCCAGCATTTTCTGGTTTTAATACAGGATTTTGGCTTTGTATATTGAGGCATGGAGTAAATAAAGTAATGCTAAACATTTACAAATCACTGGCTAAGCCTCAGGTGAAGTATTGTGTCCAATTCTGGGCACCACACTTTAGGGAGGATGTCAAGGCCTTGGAGACAGTACAAGAAGAAATTTATAGAATGGCATAATGGATGAGGGACTTCAGTAATGTTGAGAGTCTGGAGAAGGTGGGATAATTCTTCTTAAAATATAAGAACATAAGAAATAGGAGCAGGAGTAGGCCATTCGGCCCCTCAAGCCTGGCCCACCATTCAATAAGATCATGGCTGATCTGCCCCCGACCTCAACTCCTCTTTCCTGCCAGCTCCTCATAGCCCTCAATGCCCCAATATTTCAAAATTCTATCTACCTCCTCTTTAAATACTTTCAGTGATCTAGCCTCCACAGCTCTCTGTGGTAGAGAATTCTAGACATTCACTACCTCTGGGAGAAGAAATTCCTTTGCATCTCAGTTTTAAATGAGTGCCCCCTTATTCTTTAACTATGTCCCCTAGTTTGAGATTCCCCCACTAGTGGGAACACCTTCTCAACATCTACCCTGTCAAGCCCCCTCAGAATCTTTTATGTTTCGATAAGATCACCCCTCATTCTTTTAAACTCTAATGAATAAGGGCCTAACCTGTTTAGCCGTTTATTTATTGATACAGTACTGAAACAGGCCCTTCGGCCCACCGAGTCTGTGCTGACCAAGAACCACCCATTTATACTAACCCGACAGTAATCCCATATTCCCTACCACCTACCTACACTAGGGGCAATTTACAATGGCCAATTTACCTATCACCTGCAAGTCTTTGGCGGTGGGAGGAAACTGGAGCACCCGGCGAAAACCCACGCGGTCACAGGGAGAACTTGCAAACTCCGCACAGGCAATACCCAGAATTGAACCCGGGTCCCTGGAGCTGTGAGGCTGCGGTGCTAACCACTGCGCCACTGTGCCGTTCTTGATAAAGTAACCCCTTAATCCCAGGAGTCAGCCTAGTGAATCGCTTTTGAACTACCTCCAATGCCAATATATTCTTTCTTAAATACGGGGACCTAAACAGTACACAGTACTCCAGGTGCGGCCTCACCATCACCCTGTACAGTTGTAACAAGACTTCCCTATGTTTAAATTCCAACCCCCTCGCAATAAAGGCCAGAATTCCATTTGCCTTCTTAATTACTTGCTGCACTTGCATGTTAACTTTTTGTGTTTCATACACAAGAACACCCAGATCCCTCTGTGCTGCACTTTTTGAAGTCTCTCTCCATTTAAATAATAGTCTGCCTTTTGATTCTCTCTACCAAAGTGCATGACCTCACACTTTCCGACATTAAACTTCATCTGCCAAATTTTTGCCCACTCACTCAACCTATCTATGCCTTGCAGATTCCTTATGTCCTCATCACAACATGCCCTCCCAACTATTTTTGTATCGTCAGCAAATTTGGATACATTACACTCTGCCCCATCCTCCAAGTCATTAATATAGATAGTAAATAATTGAGGCCCTAGGACTGAACCTTGTGGCACCCCACTAGTTACATCTTTCCAACCTGAAAAAGACCCATTAATCCTGACTCTCTGTCTTCTGTGAGTTAACCAATCCTCAATCCATGCTAATACATTACCCCCAATACCGTGAGCTCCTATCTTGTGCAATAATCTTTTATGTGGCACCTTATCGAATGCCTACTGGTTCCCCTTTATCAACTCTGCTTGTTATATCCTCAAAGAACTCCAGTAAATTTGTCAAACATAATTTCCCTTTCACAAAACCATGTTGACTCTGTTTGATTGAGTTAAGCTTTTCTAAATGCCCTGCTATTTCTTCCTAAATATTGGACTCCAGCATTTTCCCAACGACCGATGTTAGGCTGACTGACCTATAGTTTCCTGCTTTTTGTCTCCCTCCCTTCTTGAACAGGGACGTCACCTTAGCGGATTTCCAATCCTCCAGGACCCTCCTGGAATCCAGTGAGTTCTGCAATATTTCGACCAATGCCTCCACTATCTCTGTAGCCACTTCCTTTAAAACCCTTGGATGCAGGCCATCAGGTCCTGGCGACTTGTTTGCCTTTAGTCCCATTAGTTTGTCAAATACTTTGTCCCTCAGAAAAGATTAAGAAGATTAAGGTGAGATTCATTGAACTGTTCAAAATTGAGGGGTTTTGATTCAGTAAATAGAGAAAAATTGTGTCCGCTCACAGGAGGGTCAGTAACCTGAAGACATAGATTTAAAGTATTTGGCAAAATCACCAGAGGGGAGATAAGGAGAATTTTTTTTATACAATGTGTTGTTATGATCTGGAATGCACTGCCTGGAAGCAGATTTAATGGTAACTTTCAAAAGGAAATTGAATAACTACTTGATAAGGAGAAATCTGCAGGGCTATGGGGGAAAGAGCAGGAAAGTGAGACTAATTGGATATGTCTTTCAAAGAACCGGCACATGGGTCCATAGGTCTCCGTCTGTGCTTATCATTCTATGATTCTATGACAAGAAATGGGCTCAATGAGTTGAATGATGTTTTCTAATTTCCACACTGTATAATCACTGCTCTGTTGTCAATTTTGACTCTCAATTACACATCTGACATGAACAGAGCTATGAACATACATATGAATTAGGAGCAGGAGTAGGCCACTTGGCCCCTCGAGCCTGCTCCACCATTCAATAAGATCATGGCTGAACTGATTTCTCCACATTTCCACCTACCTCTGATAGCCTTCCACTCCCTTGCTTATCAAGAATCTATCTACTTCTGCCTTAAACCTATTCAAAGACTCTGCTTCCACTGCCTTTTGAGGAAGAGAGTTCCAAAGACTCACGACCCTCCGAGAGCAAAAATTCGCACTTGCTCTAATGGTGTGGATCACACTCTAGCTGTGACAATAAGTTATTTGAGTTTTGAAGCATCCCATTTTGTAAATAAAAACTTGGCTCTGCTCATTTAATTTGATAGCCCAGATTCAAACTATCCAATCAGCAGATTTTGATTTAATCTCTCCAACAGAGACATTTGTGATGGCATGGCTATCATTACAGATCCTCTGCTGATGTTAGCACAGCCAGCAATGGTACCACTTTTGAAAGTATTACCTGCATTTTGATGTGACATTACAGAATAAGATATCAAGATTACACTCAGAGAAACAGATTGATAAATTCTTTCACAGAATAAGGCTGTTGGAGGATGGAGGAATCATATTGAATGGCAGCCGAGGATAACTATGGAACCCATTGCGAGCAATTGTATACGGTATAAGTCAACCATTTAAATTCAAAACAAAAATCTAAGGACAATACTCACATACTTATAAAGTGGCTATAGATAGCCTGCATGGCCATATAATTTGATTATTAATCGCCTTGATGGGAAAACCCTGATGAATTGGATTAGGGAAATTTTCATTATCATTAAAATAATTATAATACTTGCATTTGAATAGTATCTTATGACTGCAATATCTCAACAAGTTCCACACAATAAATATTTTTGAAGTGTGGTAACCGTTAAGTTCACAATTTAAGCAGCAACATCCTCAAATTTGCCTTGTTAAGTTGACTGCATAGTCTAACATTTCTAGGATACAAATATTTCTCCTTTTCCTCCCGGCTTAAGGCAACAAGTGCCAAGAATTTCTTTGGAGCTGCCACAACTTCACCAGAAACCCCATCTACGCAAGTTCGTGTCACACTTCCAGTAAAGTTACAGTGATGGAACAGATAGCACCAAGGAAATTTAGAGTTGTGGTTATGGAGGTCACTGGGAATGAGTCCTGCTCTCGAGTCATAGCATTTATGAATAGTGTTTTATTAATATTTAATAAAAAAACAATTCTGAGGAGACAGCTGCCTTTGCCCATGTAATCTTGAATCACTGACAGTGCTAGCTGAGGGGTCCAGCATGCGGTGTATTTTACTCATCAGGTTCAAGGAGTACACATGGAGATGACTGGCTTTCCAGGAGTAAGGGCAAAGAAATACTGGTCACTGTGTTAGTGATGATACATTTCATTTGTTTGTTCAGAGAGTGACAGACCCATAGACTGAACGTGGCATGAGCAATTTAGGAATGTCCGTAATATGAGTGATTGAGCAGCCCTAGGGCAATATTCTGTTTCATCTACAGCACTGATGGACTTTGGTTTTATGATTTCTTTACGAATCCCACTACATCATGCATGTTATTACCGTCAGTAACAGCTGCTAAGTGGTTGATATTGATTTTACTTGATTGTTGTGAAGTAGACAGAGGCCGACTCATCAATAATTCTGTGGGGAAATGCACCACCTGGTGTGATTTTGAAGGGCCCAGGTTTAATGGCTGGTCTCTGCTGGACTATCTGATCCCAGCTGGGACAATAGGAGGGGTTTCTTCACATGACCTTTGTGAAAAGAACAATCAGCCAGGATTCCAGCTCCTGACTACAATCTGGTGAACTGTGCTGGATACCAAATGTGCCTGGATGTCGAGCGAGGACAGGATCAGGCCTGGCTGTTTTGCCCTCACTAGTGAATATCCTGTTGAGATTCACTGACAAGGGTCACACAAAGAATGGATGTTTGAATGACAAGTAGAATCATCTGCTTCAATAGAGGGCAGAAGATAAATGGGGAGAAGGGAACAGAAGGTGGACAGCTTGAACTTTCTCACTTTGAAGATCTTGGTGCCAAGTACATTGAGCAGTTGGGCCAAATGGCCAGTTTCAGTGCTGTAAATTCTATGTGTAAGCACCTTGGGACATTTTATTACATTAAAGGCACTACATAAATATTAAGTTGCTGTTGTAAATTCTGTCAGTGGATTAAGCTATTTTATCTTGTTTTATGTCTGTTTAACACTATTTGGTCAACGAGCTTTTCGACAGTAGGCATTTCTACTGTACACAGAAAACATGGACAGCAACAGCTTTCTCACTGGACACTATGGCCGGATTTCTTTCAGCAGGGTGGGGGGGGGGGGGGCCCTAACAACGCCCCAAAAGCTGGGTGCAACCCCACCATGGCCGTTTGTGGGACCCCCCGAGCCGCATTTTTCAGCTGTCCACTAACTAATAAGTTGCCATTGGGGCTCCTGTCGTTTTAAAGAATGGGCGCCTGCCCCTAGGAGCTGCTGGCCAATTGGAGGGCCGACAGCTCTGCAGTGCCACCGGGAGCGGTGGCCATTGCTGGGACTGCACCTAGGAGAGAGGATGCTATGGGACCAGCCACCCTCCCAATCAGGTAAGTGCAGTCTGGGGGCCAGTCAGGCAGGCCCTGGCCAGGGACTTGTGAGTTGGGGTTTGTTGGTGTCACCTGTTACTGAAAAGCTCCCACCCCAAATTAAAGTAACAAAAATACAGTCAAGGGCTTGTTCCTTATGATAGCAGATAATTCACAACTGGTGCAATATTTTACTCCGTTTCCATAGCTCAGCAGCCTACCCTCGTGATCTTACATAAGCAGCAATTTTTCCCAGACCTTAAACACTGTGACGCGATTGTCAGCAGGCCTCTTGCTTGCAAATCAGAGATTCCTATTTTCCAAAAGCAAGTAGTAAGTTTAGTGGATTAAAAGACAGCAGCAGACAGATTGGTTCATCAAGATCTGTCTGGAAACATCAAGTCTGACAGGTTCACAAGGCAACGGTCAGCAAACTGTGATGATGTGAGGATGAGACTGTCCTTCCAAATGAATTCTGTGCAGCACCTAAGAATGAATGGGTGAGTTTTTTTTCCCCAGACCTGAAACGTTAACTCTGCTTCTCTCTCCACAGGTGCTGCCAGAGCTGCTGAGTATTTCCAGCACTTTTTGATTATAAGTGATTTACGGCACCTTGTAATTTGCTCTCTCACACATTCATTCAGAAACTGGCATTGTTTCTCCCTCCAGGACTTTTTAAGGCAGAAAATACTGTCACATGCAGGGTTTGTTGCAAGATGTCATGCTTTGCCAATCACTTGCCATTTTGACAAGAAGCAAGCATACACTGCAGGGCAGGCTTGACTATAACTCAAATATCTTAGAAACATGCAGTAATATATGCATCAGATTTTTTTTTGAAATCGCTATAAAAAATCAGATAAAAATGTGTCACCAAATCTTGGCGTTCAGCCAGTGTTTGACCCAGAATGACTGAAAATGTAGAAACATAGGGATGTGTGACACTGACATGGTTCCAGTTGTTGATGAGACTCCCTGACAAAGAGTAATCAATACATGGTTATAATGCTCTGCTTGTCATGTCTGACTCTCTTCCTTGTTCCTGGCAATCC
This sequence comes from Heterodontus francisci, assembly GCF_036365525.1. NCBI lineage: Eukaryota > Metazoa > Chordata > Chondrichthyes > Heterodontiformes > Heterodontidae > Heterodontus > Heterodontus francisci. The sequence goes on from NC_090373.1 coordinate 133,310,216, forward strand.
TTCTGGGATTCATCCATCCATCCATGTGTCTTCTGGTGCCTTTTATAGTTGTCCCAGTGTCCAGTGGTGTACTCACACTGGGGGCATTTGAATGGTTTCTCTCCCGTGTGCCTCAGCATGTGGCGTTTGAGATTCATGCTCTGGTTGCAGCTGTAGTTGCAGATGTTGCATTTAAATGGCTTGTCGCCCGAGTGGATGCGCTCATGCCGTTTCAAGTTCGCCATGTTGCCGCAGGCATAATTGCACCGATCACACTTGAAAGGCTTTTCGCCAGTATGAATGCGGACATGCCTCTTGAGGTTGTCGAGATGCGCTGAAGCGTAGTTGCATTGCGAGCATTTGTATGGCTTTTCACCACTGTGCGTTTTCATGTGCCTCACCAGGTGATTTGGATACTGAGAGACAAAAGTGCACAGCTTGCAAGGGAATACCTTGTCGACTTTTCCCGGGCTGGTCTCCCCTCCGCCCATGTCCTCTTCCTCTCCAAATTCGTGGGCCAAGCCATCAAAGATACACCTTGGACACAGCTGGCCGACCTCCTGCGCACAATCATCCAGTACCATGCCACACTGTTGACAAGTGAAAGGAAGCAAAAGTTCCGGGAGGGAGTCAGATTCCTCCTCCCCATCCCCTGTGTCCAGCAGGCTTCCAGCTTCATTGGCATTCTTTAGAAACTCGGAGACATCGGAGTCTGCAAATAAAATGAAGTACATGACACTGTCAGTGATTCCCTTCACCAGCAAAATTGTACCAAGTCTCCCCAGAGAAACATAACCTTTATACTTAAACCAAGTTGTGACTACACCGTGGACAGAATTGAATTCTGATCTTAAAACCTTTAGTTTTTTTCTGCAGTTTTGTTCTCCAATCTACTGAAAACCAAATAATGAGAATAAAAGAAGACTTCAAACATTTACGGTGCTTTGTGACAATAGCTGTAGCAGGCTAATGCAGGATTTAAGCTCTTTGCTGTCCTTATTCTTATGTGGAATTTTTGAGTTATGTGAAAATACATACAGCTTTAACACACCACAGCTTTTAAAGAAGCTGCATTTTGCCGAGTATTTCTGGCACTTCCTGTTCTCAACATCTTTACTGTGATGGGATGATGAAAATTGCGTGATTACGTTTGAAAAATATCAAGTTACTGACATTACAATGATAATAATCTGTGGCTCTTTACCAGTTAATCAAGGATTTTAACATGATGGTTTAATTATGTTCTTATGACATAATTAATCCACCTCTTTTTATTAATAATGACATTAACATATTAATCATTCCTTGGTCATCAGATTATCAAAAATATCAGAGACAGAAACCAAGACACCACTTCACCAACTTCAATAGGATATCAATTCCTGACTCCAACAGGGTGTTACACATCCACGTCAGATCCACACATGTAGCACAGTGGTGCAGTGGTTAGCACCGCAGCCTCACAGCTCCAGCAACCCAGGTTCAGTTCTGGGTGCTGCCTGTGTGGAGTTTGCAAGTTCTCCCTGTGACCGTGTGGGTTTCCACTGGGTGCTTGGGTTTTCGCCGGCTGCTCTGGTTTCCTCCCACAGCCAAAGACTTGCAGGTTGATAGGTAAATTGTCCATTGTAAATTGCCCCGAGTGTAGGTAGGAGAATGGAGTGGATGTGGTAGGGAATATGGGATTAATGCAGGATTAGTATAAATGGGTGGTTGTTGGTTGGCACAGACTTGGTGACCTGTGTCAGTGCTGTATCTCTAAATAAAATAAATAATCAAGGGAAAACTGCCTCATCCTCCATAGCCTGCAACCAAATTTATGATAAAGCCTGTTATGTATCGGGGGCCTTAGTCTACAAAGCTAGGGCTGTGTTGAGGAAACTGTTAGATCAAGCATCAGGCTTTTGTAGATACATGACTATCAGACTGCAATCAGTGCAATGTTCACAACTAAAGCAATGGTACTTCTCAGCTGTATTGTATCTCTTCTGAAAATGTGCAATGTTTCAGCACTTAAACATAAGTGATAGCTCACAATACATTATGGGTGATCTAAAATGATTTAGAAAGAGGAATTCTTTTGAGGCCTGATATAAGTGTATGAATGGAGGCCAGAAACTTTGGCGTTCACTAGAGAGATGCTGGTGTTTGTGGAATTGGACCCCAATGAAAGTCAGTACCTTTGGCAAGATAAAATGGGGGGATCTTTTAAACTAAAGAGCAAAGGCTCTTTCATATATAGAACTATGTATCAGTGTACAATGCCCGGAAAGACGACAGTTGTTATGTTATGTTTATGTAGCGTTCCCTGATAAGTCCACACATTTAAAATAAGTTATTCACAAAACTTTTAATATATAAAATAAACAGTGTATTTCCACATAGCTTTTCTCTATTGTCCTTTTTAATCTCTGGAAATCATCAATGCAGATCAAACTTTATCAACTCTGTAGGTGCTTCGTGGGAGTCAGTTGCCAGCATTCGCCAGAGCTGGCGGGCAGTCATAAAGACAGGGCTAAATTGTGGCGAGTCGAAGAGACTTAGTAGTTGGCAGGAAAAAAGACAGAGGCGCAAGGGGAGAGCCAACTGTGCAACAGCCCCAACAAACAAATTTCTCTGCAGCACCTGTGGAAGAGCCTGTCACTCCAGAATTGGCCTTTATAGCCACTCCAGGCGCTGCTTCACAAACCACTGACCACCTCCAGGCGCGTATCCATTGTCTCTCGAGATAAGGAGGCCCAAAAGAAGAAGAAGGTGCTTCAGATGGCAGATGGCATTTTAAAGAAACAACATTTTTTAATGTTCCCAGTGAAAGAAAGCTGTGATAATATAGTAAAACTTAAATTGGGCACCAACCAAATGTTTGGTTATGATGAGAAGCACAGTGTGGTAAGTTGGTGGCACTGCATAGTTCTGTTAGTCAAAGAGAGAAGAATTTCATTTCAGTCAGTAATTATTTGAACTGAGGCACAAAAATTAATGGTAGATAAGTTGCTGTCAGATGATGGTTTGTGAACCATCAGATAATATTAAGGGATAAAGAAGGTAGGAATTCAACAAGAACAGCTGTAAACATCTAATAAACTCACCTCCATTTCTTTTCAGATGCTCATGCTGCTCTGCATCTGCTGCTGGTCACTAGCCAGGAGAATCACAGACAGCAATTGAAAATACATTCAAATCATCATATGCAGAAATTAAATTAGATGAATTAAAATAGAACAGTATCATGGTAGGCATGTTGATATATCAATGGTAAGATGCAAGGCTCCATTCAGAGAGGAGCTAAGCAGATGGGTGTGTGACAAATAGGGAGATTTTTATATATGTTTATGTGGCTGTTGTATTTAAAGTGGTCGACTGTCAGCATTTTGCATATTTGTCAATGTTTCTGGCTTCCATTTATATGCTCACTCCAGATCTCAAAAACTCCCTCTTTCAAAATCATTTTAAACCAAACCATAACATACCATGGGTTATCACTTCTGCATAATTGCTGAATCATTGCACATTTGCAGAAGAGAGATGATATATTGCAGTGTGAGGAGCATTCATAGTCCAGTCTCAACATGATCTGGAAACACTGTCTTAGCATAAACAGTCAACCCTGACTAACCTCTATTTCTCTATTTTGTTGTTCATTGCACATCACTCTCTTTTTAAAAAAAAGTAGGATGCCCATCATTTCAATGGCTGCTAGTTGCAAAAGTTCAGTATTTGTTGTAAAAATTGGATAGACAGAGACTGAGTGAGGAGACTGATTGTGCGATGTTGTTTGCCAGAAACAGTTCAGGAGTTGGTGCTCCTTGACCACTGTCTTGAGGAATCTAGGCAGCTGGGGATGGGGGTTGGTTAACTAAAGGCAGGAAGGTGATGCTCACAAACATACACACACATACAGCACACACTGAGTTAAGGAAATCCACAAATGTTTTGCAATAAAGTTTTTGTTAACTTAATTTGGGAGTATATGAGAGTCTCCATTGTCCAGAATCTTTTCTTCTCCCCTCCCCTTTCCCAATAATAGCATAAAGAAAGAAAAAAACTTGCATTTACATAGCACAACTACAGGACGTCCCAAATGCTCATGGCCAAAGAAGAATTTTTAAAGTGTAGTTGCTGTTGTAATGTAGGGCCAACCTTTAATGCAATACAACTTGCACTTATAAAGCACTTTTAATGTAGTCTAAATGTCACAAGGTGCTTCACAGGCCATAATCAGACAAAAATTGACATTGAACCACATAAAGAGATATTAGGACAATCAACCAAAAGCGCGGACAAAGAGGTAGGTTTTAAAGAGCGACTTAAATGAGGAGAGAGAGAGTTAGAGAGGTTTAAAGAGGGAATTCCTGAGTTTAGGGACAAGGCAGCTAAAGGCACTGCTGCCAATGATGGAGAGATTGAAATTGAGAATGCACAAGAGGCCAGAATTGGAGCAGTGCAGAGATAAAAAAAAAAGAGGGCTCCACTCTATCTCTATCCAAGGGAGGAACCGCATGCTTTCTTTTGATTTTGTTCTTTGCAAACCTTCCCAAATTTCTTCCTCCCCACCCTGAAGTGAGGTTGAATTCTGAGTGCAAATTGGTGCAAAAGGTTTATGCTTGTTAGATTTTAGATAAAGTATCAAGATCACTCAGCTCAGAAGGAGAGAAAAAGAATACCAGATGTCAAGAATCAAACAAGTCTGTGCAATCATTTTGCTATTAGAGAAGACCAGTACCTGGGAAAGGTAGGAAGAGACTCATTTGACAACTCTGCTTCCATAGCCACCAAATTGGCCATCAGAAAAGTTTCAGTATGATGGATATGATATGTCATAGTGTGAACAATTTTGGTGCAGTTTTTGTGATGAACTTTTTGTTATTAGTATTTGATCCTTTTAAACAAAATTAAATTGTCTAAACTACTGTGACTTTTCCACATTCCTCCCAAATGTTGTAAAGACACAGCTGCTAACAAATTTGGGTGCTAACTTGTTTTTCAATGCCCTTAGCACTTCGAGTCAGCTGCACTCCTCCTCCTAATGGTGCAGCTGCGATATAGAAATTTGCTGGTATAAATTTGCATCCCACAATGCTACATGTTCTTATACAAAAGTAGTGTGCCACAGGAACTCAGTTATAATTTTACAATTTATAAAAGCAAAGCATAACCATCCATATTGAAACTGTATATCAGGATCAGATTTGGACTGCATCCTGTACAGTTTGCGCAAATACCTGTTGCTGATTTTACTTGGTTGCAAAAAGTAAACCATAATTTTGAAAGCTTAGTTAGAATTCTGGTACGACCCATAATTTTAGAGTGTATTTAAGCAAAAAAAATGTAAATGAAAATGATACATTAGTGATTTCATGAGCTTGGAACCCATAACCCCAGAGATACGCTTCCCATTCCACTGTTAGCACCAGACCACGGAATCAACCTTAACTCATCATTCACTACACTGTTGGAGAAAGAGGATTGTACTTTTAGAATTAAAAGTCAGTGCCATCAAAATGTTGTCACGTTTTATACAATTGCAATGTGGCCCATTTCTGTTTACATTTGAGATAACCATTGATCTAAAAAAAACCCAGACTGATTTCATGTAGGTATGCTACAATCTTTTAGTTTTCTGAAATTCTTATGGATTGCCTTTGGGAACTCATCCAGCTTCCTTGAAGAGGTGAGCTTGGTTATAGGCTTTTATTCAGGGCTGTTTTTCAGCAGTACAGCGCTTCCTTGAGCTGTCAAATTTTTGTATGGCTCTATCAGGTTTTTTTTTAATCTGTCAGCTTTCCCGAGTTTTGTAGATTGGCATATCTCTCTCTCTCATATATATACATGGAATCAGACCTCAACAGCATGTTCAATAGAAAACCTATGGTCAAAATGGGTTAAAAGCAAAATACTGCAGATACTGGAAATCTGAAATAAAAACAGAGAGTGCTGGAAATACTCAGCTGGTCTGGCAGCATCTGTGGAGAGAGAAACAGAGTTACCGTTTCAGGTCTGTGACCTTTCACCAGAACCCATCACATCAGAAAGGTCACAGACCTGAAACGTTAACTCGGTTTCTCTCTCCACAGATGCTGCCAGACCTGTTCAGTATTTCCAGCACTTGCTGTTTTTATAGTCAAAATGGGTTTCTTTGGTTCAAAGTCTTTCAGAAATGAATTATTTAATGTAAAACAGCTTGGTGGCTGGAATAGCCTTTTTGAAATATTAATCTAACGGCCTGGATTCTCCTCTCTGCCTTTCATTATTTCATCTTTCAAGATGCCTTCTCTACTACTTTAACCCACAACAGCTATTAGGTACATGGGCATGTTGTTCTTGGCTTGTCCCTATGCCTTTTTTTGAAGATCTTTGGGCAATTCTCCTCCATGATTGCAAAAGGCCAGAAAATTCCTTTAACATTTTTTATTACAGTGATCATTTAGGAATGCTCTGGATCAGAAGGTGGTGCTATTCCAGCCAACATTAGCAGCATCCAGGTCTTGGAACACGATGGACATCCTGTCTGGAGAAATGTGCAGGTGCTTGTTGACCAGCTCAAACAGAATTTTGGAGTAAGTTTTGTTCTGCTTGCTGCCGATTTTGCCAATGCTGGAAATACTCTGGCAGCATCTGTGGAGAGAGAAACTGAGTTCTTCCACTTATCATGAGGGTGTCCACCAGTGGAGACCACTGTAGCACCATGGTCATGGGACCAAAACGAGGTAGAAGCTGCCTCAATAATTGAAACAAAAACTTGCACTGAACACCTCAGCTGAGACCAAGGCCTTCAGCAGCTAAGTGTCTGGGGCTGTCTGGAGGGAGAGGAGGCCTCTACAAGAAATATTCCCATTTGGGTATTAATAAGCACTTCCCGGCACTTGTGGCTCAGGCAAGCAGATGATGTAGCAGAAGAAAACAAATCTATTTGGATGTCAGGTGCCAGCACCCGCCCGCCCCCCCCCCCCCCCATCTCCACCCCCCCCCCCCCACCTCCCCACCCCCCCCCCCCCCCCACCACCACCCATCCATGACAGGTGGGGAAAGAGAAGGTAATGGCTGTCCCAGTGGGTGGGGGCTGTAAACCCAGTCATACGGTAAGTTAATGGAATTTTCTGGCCTTTTGCAATCATGGAGGAGAATTGCCCAAATATATCTTCAAAAAAAGGCATAGGGACAAGCCAAGAACAACAGGTCCATGGACATAATAGCTGTTGTGGGTTAAAGTAGTAGAGAAGGCATCTTGAAAGATGGAATAATGAAATGCAAATAACAGTTAGGTGTAGTAAGAAAATTTACCAGATACTTCAAGAAATGACAGATCCTGCTGACAATGGAAATGTAGGTTTCAGAAAGACATTTTTTACTGTGCAACAAAGGAGGCATCGATTGAAAATTGGCCAAAGTGTAGGACAGTTATAAATGGAGCTATATCAAGATATCAAGAGGTCACTAGTGGGTTACCACTGGAATTGATGTTGAGCCATTGTTGTTTACAGTGTATATAAATAATTTGGACCTAGGTACAGAAACAGAACTGTCTAAAATTGCAGATGACACCAAATTTGGTGGATGATTCTAACAATAGGAAACAGGCAAAACAAAAGCAAAAGGGAAAAGGAAACAAAAAAAAAAGCTGGAAACACACAGCATGTCAATTATCATCTGTCTAGAGGTTCGCTCCAAAAATGCTGATTGAGCTGCTGTGTGCTTCCTGCTTTCTCTAGTATTGTTTGTGATAGATAGGTAGGAAAGTAAGTTGTGAAGAGGACATAAGAGGGCTACAAAGGGATATAGATAGGTTAAGTGAGTGGGAAAAGACCTGGCAAATGGAGTATAATGTGGGAAAGTGAGAAATTGTCCACTTTGGCAGGAAGAATAAAAAAGAAGCATATTATCTAAATGGTGAGAGATTGCAGAGCTCTGAGATGCACAGGGATCTGGGTGTCCTAGTGCATGAATCACAAAAGGTTAGTATGCAGGTACAGCACGTAATTAAGAAAGCTAATAGAATGTTATTGTTTATCGTGAGGGGAATTGAATACAAAAGTAGGGAGGTTATGCTTCAGCTATACAGGGCATTGGTGAGACCACATCTGGAGTACTGTGTACAGTACTGGTCTCATTATTTAAGGATGTAAATGCGTTGGAGGCAGTACAGAGAAGGTTTACTAGAATAATACCTGGAATGGGCAGGCTGTCTTACAAGGAAAGATTGGACAGGCTAGCCTGTATCCATTGGAATTCAGATGAGTAAGAGGTGCCTTTATTGAAACATATAAGATTCTGAGGGGTCTTGACAGGGTGGATGTGGAAAGGATGTTTCCCCTTGTGAGAGAATCTAGAATAGGGGTCACTGTTTAAAAATAAGGGGTCTCCCATTTAAGACAGAGATGAGGGGCGTGAGTCTTTGGAATTCTTTTCCTCAAAAGGCGGTAGAAGCAGAGTCTTTGAATATTTTTAAGGCAGAGGTAGATAGATTCTTGATGAGAAAGGGGGTGGAAGGTTATCGGGAGTAGGTGGAAATGGGGAGTAATCAGTTCAGCCATGAACTTATTGAATGGCGGAGCAAGCTCGAAGGGCCGAATGGCTTACTCTTGCTCCTAATTCGTATGTTCCAGTATTTGCCATATTTTGCTTTTTACTTAAATACAAAGGGATCTGGATAGTTTGGAAAGGTGGCTGATGGGTGGCAATTGTTGGGGGAGGGGGTGGGGTGGATGGCGAGCATTCATGGACAGCGGAGGGAAAATAACACTGCGATGAGCAGCAGCAGTGAACTAAGGTAAGCTGATTCTTGGGATAGATAGCTAGAAAGATACAGCATGAATCCTAGGAGGTAGCAATGAGTATTTAGCACTGTCCCCTCTGGACATATAGCTCTGACCATCATATTACAGTAAAGGATATACAGGCATTAGAGGCAGCGCAGAAAAGGGCAACCAGGCTGAAACCTAGACTAAGACATCTATGAGGAATGTTGAAAAGTCTGGAATGGTTTACTCTGGAGGAAAAAATGACTCCAAGGAAATGCTATTAAAGTATTCAGAATTGTTAAGGGAACAGATATATTGCACCCAATAACAGGGTAAAATTGCCATAAGCTGCAGAACCAGCAAACAAGTGGGGCTCAAGCTCAGAAGGTGAAAATTACACAAACAGTTTAGATTCATGCACTTTATACAGAGTGGTGAATGTGGAATGAAGGCAGATAGGGTAGAAATATTTAAGGGAGAATTTTATAGATATTTGAAGGAGTGGACGATTCAATTTTTTTTTAACATGTAGGTGAGCTGCAGAGTCCTTCAGGTCCTGTACTTTTAAGTAACTGTCCTTTTATATTAAAATGTTACAATTGAGTGAGTTGAGCTCTCAAGGAGTTAAATTCAGTAAAACAGCAAGGTTGAGATCTACATGTTTCAAAAAATGAAAGTTTCCTCCATTAGTTGGGGTAGTGTGCTTCTACTGTTGTGTTTTGTTATGGGCAGTGTTGTTGGAGAATTTTAAGCAAGCCAGGAATTGCTACTTTTGTTTTGTAACATGTACTCTACAACATCAATGTTCCATTCCTGTAGTGTTCCTCACATGCTGGAAGATGTTTCAAAATGTTTTACTTTGAGGGCAAAGCAGTGGATGTTGAGCTGAAGGGAAAAATGTGGGAGGCTGAAGAGAAAGGTTTCAAGGAGGTTTTTGAAAGCCGGGAGTCAAGGCGGAAGAAACAGACCATGGAGTTAAAGTGACAAGTAATGGCTGAATGAACAAAGACCAGTGGTGAGGCACAGCAAGCGGGAGAGGAGAAACTCCGTGCATGGAAGGATCACTACCCTAGGATGGAGGAAACCCCATAGAGGCATTTGAAAGTGACGATGAAAAGGTTGAATTCAATTCGCTGGGACACAGGAAACCAGTGGAGATGGGAGAGGGAGACGCTGAGTGAGTATGGAGGTTTTGTGGGTGAGGATGCAGCTGTGGATAGAGGGGAAGACCAGCTCAGAAGAAGTTAAGTAGTCGAGCCTCAAGGTATTAAATGTATGAAACAGGATTTTGATGAGATGAGGAGAGGTGGGGCAGGGACCTGAAATGTTGCTGAGACTGAAGAAAGTGGTCTTTCTGTACATTTGATGTAATGTATTTCAAGCATTCTCCTTTCAGTTTATTTCTACTAAACAAGATTTATTATGAACATGTGCATCTGCAGAAAAATTAATTAAGCATGCCAATCTTAGACTCGGTGTGATGCTCAGAATATAATCATGCCTTTGATCTTCCAATGCAGTTATTGGTTTTATAATCAAAGGAACAAACAATGAGTACTCAGTAACTGGGGTAACAAAGGGGCACTGTATAGATACACTAATTGGAATATATTTATTTAGTTCTTGAAAATGCACTTGCAAACAATAAAAACAAAGATTTTTCTGACATCTAGAAGCATATGAATAGGATTTAACAGCATATTCAGTATCAGTAATACCAACTGCTTGTATACAGTATTCAGCACAATCTCTGCCATGCAGATAACAGCACCACATCTAATCCTCATCCTCTCCATCAATAGTCACTAAAAGTTATATTAACAAAAAGAACAACCAACAGAAAAGTATATAACCCACAAACACATGGACATTTACCAACCTGCATGTTCTGATTCTATCGTTATAATAACCAGACCTTCTGGCTGTGTCGCAGTTCTTTACACTTAGAACTTCAAATAGGTGCTTGTACAAACCCAGTATGTCCACGCGTTATTAATGCGGCTACAGCCACTTAATCTTAGTAATGTTTGGCTATCTGGTATTAGATTATTCAAATGTGCTTTCACTTAGAGTGCTAGATTCTAAATGTTTGATATTAAACCTTTGTACAGTAGTACCGAACAGTGTAATACATTTGTATGGAATTGCTTTTTCTGCTATTTCAACAAATGCTTGAGCTTGTTTATTTCAAAAATAGCACAGAGAGGATTTTAATCAAATATGATGAGCTTTATTGGTGTGTTTTTAAGGCATTTCAATTATGTTAATGCAGAAAATTAAAAACTTTGTCAGAGTGGCTCCCTTAGTGGCTCATAATTGTGCTGCTCAAGTTGGAACTGAGCTATACTGACCAGAAGTTCCCAGGTTTATTTCTTAGTCTTCACTGGTTTTGCAGACCTCAGCCAAGGTCACAGTGAAGTTCTACAACTGACCCGAAGAAAACTAACACAGCACAAAGTCAAGATTCAAAGCTGGTTAGAGTTCATGCTCCTGATTGGAATCCAACAGCCCTGTTGGAAATGAGTGTGCATGGATGTCGGGTGCCGACAAGATCTAGTTCAGCTCTGATGTTCTCTGGGTTCAAATAACCTACTGACACTCACCATCACAGCTCACAATGGAACATGTTAACCAGTCAGGTTTTATGGAGACAGTCAGCATTTCAAACCAAGTATCTGTTAACTTTCTATGCTGTTGAGAAATTGCCACATGGAGCTCGTAGAATTGTGCATGCTCAACAGTATTACATCCTAAATTCAGTAAGATAGATTTTCATTTTCAAGTAGATGACTGGCCAAGCATTCCAGATAGCCAGCCAGCCAATACTACTGGCAAGAGCCCAATAAAAACTTGAAGGCTAGGCCACATTAACATATATGAGGCAGGCTACAGGCACCAAGTGAACATCCGGATACAGTTCACCAGTTCCTGCTAGAAGGTAGGTAGATCCAGGTGTAGCTTTTGTGATTGTGGGATGGGGGTTGGGGTGATAGCAGCAAATATTATTCTTATGGAGACTGGAGAAGTGTATTTTCTCCACTTGGTCCCACAAAAGTAGTTTTAGCTTTTATCTGGAAGGACCTCTACTGCTGTGCTGCCAGGTTTTACTAAGCAGAGTGTCCAGAGTGAATTCTCTGCCCTGTAGGCAGTTAAACTGGTATCAAAACCGTATGTACGCCATACAACCTCAATTGTCGCATGCCAATAAGGCTCCAGGCAGCACATTGGCTGCTTAACAGAAGGCTAATGACGGCGGAGGAAGCGGCAGAAGGAGTTAAAATAAAACCCAATGGCTTTTCTGACAAGTACAAGTTTCTCAGCAGCAATGTTATTTAATTTTCTACCAGCTTACTTTAAATGTTGTTACAGAATATAGGAAAGATAAATTGGAATGCATGGTGGGGGCATCTTTAGCAGCTCATGTCATACTTAATTCACACGGGACTCTAAAGCATGAACATGGGCCTTGAAAATGCTGTGGGATACCAGCGTATAAAAGTTTGACACATTTATCTGAATTTCCGCTCTGCTATTTTTAGTGCAGGGGCATCAATTCATTTATTTTAAATGGGCTAATCTCTCTGCTAGAGTGGAGAATGGAGTTTCAAGTGGAAGTGTTAAATGTCTGTGTGCTGTTCTCCCACACTATTATTTCAGGCCCATTCAGACCTTTGGGACTCAAATAGGAATTATATATATATTTTTTAAAAGGCTTGCATTTATATAGCACTTTAGAAAATTCCCGAAATTTTTTTTTGGGGGGGTGGGGGGGGGGGGGGGGGGGGTGTGATTTCCTTCGGACCTCTCCCAATCCACCATTTCTTTGGCAGAAGATCTACAGCAGCAGGGTTTCCGTCAAAGTTGTGGAAGAACCTGCAAAAAAACATACCCTTATATGTAACAAACTGATGAAGTGGAGTGGCTGTTATTATATAGGCAAATATAGTAGTCGACATTCTTGCAGAGAAATCCCAGAAACCAGAATTGAATTGATGACCAATTTATCTTTTTTGATCGAGACAGGAATGTTGGCAAAGCCACCATGAGAACTTTTGGTTGCTCTTAAAATAGAGCCATGAGATCTGTAACATACACCTGAACCATGGGAACAGGTAGAGGCAGGCCTCTGTTTAACACATCATCCAAAAGAAAGCACCTCACACAATGTGGTTCTCCTTCAGTGGCATACTGGAATCTCAGTCTAGATTATGCACACAAATCCGAAAATGAGACCTGAACCCACCACCTTATGAGTCAGAGTTTAGTGCGCTACTAGCTGTGCCAAGTTAAGGAGACAGAAGTCTCAATTCTATGGGTATGATTTTCTGAGTGGGAAATGGTGGTGCGAAACCTTGCCTCCTGCCAGTACATGCTGCAAAGTCTGGGTAACGTGTCTGCAAAGGTACAATATGCACGAGTGACAGGAAAGGTTTTCCAGCATCAGCGGGCACTCAGGAAATTTAGGTGATTGTTGTTCCATTTGAGCAAAACTATGTAATCTCAGCTCCAGACTCCAGCACTGTTATAGTATTGTAATGATGAGGAAACCAGCTGCAATTCAATGGGAATATGATCAATAAAAACTATGAACTGGATATTCTATCAAAGGCTTTAGATGTGGATTATGGTGCCCAAACACTTCACAACAACAACTACTTATATTTATATAATGCCTTTAACGGAATAAAACACCCAAAGGCACTTCACATAAGCATTATAAAACAAAATATGACACCAAGTCACATAAGGAGATATTAGGCCAAATGATCCAAAGCTTGGTCAAAGAGGTAGGTTTTGAGAAGAGTCTTAAAGGAGGAAAGTGAGTTAGAGAGGTGGAGAGGTGTAGGGAAGGTATTCCAGAGTTTAGGGCTGAGGCAACTGAAGGCGTGGCTACCAATAGCGAAGCAATTTAAATGGGAGATGCTCAAGAGGCCAGAATTAGAGGAGCACAAATATCTTGGAGGGTTGTGGGGCTGGAGGAGGTTATTGAGATAGGGAGGGGCGAGGCCATGGAGGGATTTGAAAATAAGGATGAGAACTTTAAAATCAAGATGTTGCTCGACTGCGAGCCAATGCAGGTCAGCGAGCGCAGGGATGATAGGTGAATGTGACTTGGTGCAAGTTAGGACACAGGCAGCAGAAATTTGGATGATCCCAAGTTTATGGAGGATGGAATGGGGGAGACCAGCCAGGAGTGTGTTGGAATAGTCAAGTCTAGAGGTAACAAAGGCATGAATGAGGGTTTCAGCAACAGATGAGCTGAGACAGGGGAGAAGTCAGGCACTATTACAGAGATGGAAATAGGCAGTCTTAGTGATGGCATGGATATGAGGTCAGAAGCTTATCCCTGGGTTAAATGTGACACCAGGGTTGCAAATAGACTGGCTTACTGTCTGAATGTTGCCAGGAAAAGGGTTGGAATCAGAAGCTATGGAATGGCATTTGGAACAAGCCCAAAAATGATGGCTTCAGTCTTCTGCATATTTAACTGGAGGAAATTTCTGCTCATCCAGTACGGAATGTCAGATAAGCAGTCTGATAGTTTAGCAACAGTGGATGAGTTGAGCCAGGTGGTCAGGAGATAGAGCTTGGCTTCATCAGTTTACATATAAACAAACGCTCTGTTTTCGGATGATGTCAGCCAGGGGCTGTATGTAGATGAGAAGTAGCAGGGGGCCAAGGATAGATCTTTAAGCTATAACACTTACTTGCTCATATGGCTTTTGAGCACCCAGGCTCCTGATTACTTATCACATTAAAAATTACATTATCCACCATTCTGCCAATGAAAAAAATGAATTGTTGGTCATGCCACAATCAGCATTTTCAGCAGAGAAAACAGTTCAGTCCCAGTGTTCACTTGTCCACAGTTGCTGATAAATCTGTGTAGATTGAAGATTCTATATGATCCTTTGATATGATCCTATAAGCCACTGTGGCTCATTTCTTTTATGAATTCACGACTGAGCTACGTGGGCTTTGCACTTGGCAATAGAGATTCCTGGTCATTGGTTCAGTGGGAAAGAGCAGAGTGACAGATTCACTGGAAGTTTTTGTGATTAAACTGATAGCTGCAAAATGTTTAAAAATCAATAATTCACTGGTGTGAATAAAACGGTTAATAATTGTTGTCAGAATAATAGTGATATTGCTAAATCAATACTTCACTGCAGTGTGAATCAGGGAGTGAGATAATAAAGTAGTAATTCAAATGCAAGTTTACCACACTAAATCTTCTGGGCAGTCAGAGACCAGTCATGTCCCATAGCCACTTGAAGGACCAGCCAAATGATGTAGCTGGGCACGTGCAAATAAACCAAGCCATGGTGTTCTAAAGTGGTGTTGAAAGTTTAAATTCACACTGAATTTTACTGGAAAATGGTCTGACACACTCTAGAAGAGAGAAGGCTGAGAGCTGACCTGATAGAGGTAACCAGGATTTTGAAAGGGTTTGATGGGATCGACTTGAAGATGTTTTCACTTGCAGGCAAGACCAGAACTAAGGGCCATAAACATCAGTCATTATTAAATCCAGACTGGCACATTCCAAGGTCCAGGACTACGTGCTGAGGGATGCACTAAAGCTTGGGGCAGCCGCCACGAAGGCTCAGTGAGGAAATGCTACTGTGTAAGGTCCTTCCGCCATAGTATACAGAGGGACTGGAACCTGTCAAACCCCTCGGGCTGTATGCACCAAAATATGTTTTTGCTACGTAATGCAAATGTACATTGCATATAAATTAGAAAGGCAAGAGTTGTGAGGCAACTCATGTTCTGCATCAAAGGAATCTGATCACTATTGCACTTTCCAAAATGTCAAATTTGAAATGTTTTGTAATGTAATTTTTTTTTTTTTTTTACAATTTTTTATGAATAAAGTATATTTTAGGGGGAAAAAAACCTATTAAATCCAAGAAGGAATTCAGGAGAAACTTCTTTACCCAGAGTCTGGTTAGAATGTGGAACTCACTACTACAGGGAGTAGTTGAGGCGATAGCATAGCTGCATTCAAGGGGAAGCTAGATGAGGGAGAAGGGTGGAGAAGGAAATGTTGATGAAGTTAGATGAAGAAGGGTGGGAAGAGCATTGTGTGCAGCATAAACACAAGTAGCTTGGAGCTGTTGGGTTGAATGGCCCGTTTCTGTGCTTTATATGCGTAATACTAAATGTCCACATACAAGATAGATAGCTGCCATAGATGCTTAAATTCTAAATGGAAGGAAGTGGATGCTGGAAAGTTATGTTGAAAGAACTTTACATTGTGCTTCTCACGACCTCAGGACACCCCAAAGTACTTCACAGCCAATGAACTACTTTTAAAGTTTAATCATAGTTATAATGTAGAAAACGTGGCCGCCAATTTGTGTGCAGCAATCTCCCACAAACTGCAATGAGATGAGCTGTTCTTGGTGACATTGATTGAGGATTAATGTTGATTAGGATACTGTGAGAACTCTTGCTAATTTGCTAGGTTGGTATACATGATAATGGTCAGTTGGTGGAGGTAGGACAGGGTATCTGGAAGGACGTCAACCTGGCAAAGGAGTCAACATGTTCATGACAAAACTGCAAGTGAGACAAAAATGAGCAAGAAAAACTACTGCTTTTAATAAAAATGAGAAGCGTTGCATTAATGAAAAACTAGCACATTTAGAAATGAATCAACTCATGGCAAATTTCCTATTGAGGCTTGCAACTATTGAGTTACAATCACACAACCTCCTACAACTTCCTGCTCTGTATGGTTCAGCTTTGCACTGCATAAATTTGTGGTGTCCACCCAAAGTTTTTTAATTTAATAAAGGAACAAATTGTCCCTTATATTAATAAAAACAAGAAATGTTGGAAATACTCAGCATGTCTGGCAGCATCTGTGGAGAGAGAAGCAGAGTTAATATTTCAGGTCAGTGACCCTTCTTCAGAACTGAAATATTAAAAATGTAAAAAGCTTTAAGCAAGTAAAGTGGGGGTGGGGCAAGGGATAACAAAAGGGAAGGTGTTGATAGGACAAGGTCACAGAGAATAACTGAGCAGAAGGTTATGGAACAAAGGCGAAAGGTATGTTAATGGTGTGCAGAAAGACAAAGCGTTAGTCCAGATAGGGTGTGAATGACTGTAAAGCACAGAGCACCCCAAGCACAAACAAAGAAAACACATTAAAAAAAACTGTGGGTAAGCACAGTGGAAACAAACTAAACAAACTGAAAAACCCAAAATAAAATAACCAAATAAAAAAAGACCCGTCATGTGTCCCTTATATTAATATTGTTTCTTTCCCCCTTTCTACTGAAAAATGGTTCACAGTAGCTATCATATGAAATCTAACAGTATAGTCATTTGGATGTGAAGTCACCTGACCCATTTCCACAAGATGTGCAAGGCGGGGGTCCAAGCAGTAGTCTCACCTTTTAAAACTTAATAGCTGTGGGTGTGAAGTTCAAACAGTTCTCTGGTGCTGCATCGTCCATCATGACTGAATCTTTTGATATTAGTAGTAGCCACAGTTAAATTTAACTGGAATTCAGCTGCTAGCGAGTGAAGCTGTGTGTGTGGTTGCAACCTCTTCTTTTCTTTTTTTCTTCTTTTGGGCCTCCTTATCTCGAGAGACAATGGATACGCGCCTGGAGGTGGTCAGTGGTTTGTGAAGCAGCGCCTGGAGTGGCTATAAAGGCCAATTCTGGAGTGACAGGCTCTTCCACAGGTGCTGCAGAGAAATTTGTTTGTTGGGGCTGTTGCACAGTTGGCTCTCCCCTTGCGCCTCTGTCTTTTTTCCTGCCAACTACCCATGCATTAAACTCTGTTGTCTCTGCACTGCAGTAGCTAGCAGTATAACTCTGCCGATTCTGTATTTCAACCTCTAAGTATCAGACTGTGTCTGATTCTTGCAATATAACAGGCCACTTAAATGAAGGCTTTTGCTGCATATGGATCTCATATAATTCCTCTTTAAAGTGATTCATTTCTTTCTTTCACCTCAGTGAAACCAGCAAGCTTGTGGAGAATTCTCACTAGTGTAATAACCGATTGATTTCCCGAAATTAGAATTCTTAGAGATCTTTTCAAAATTTCGTGGTAAGGAATTACGAGGCTGGGCATTATCAACAGAACTGCCTGCCCTTACTATAGCATTTCAATAATGTAGCATTTAGGCTGTTATATAATTGCATACAGATCAGGGTCAAGAATATCACGAAGCGGCTGCAGGACATTCTTCTGGGGGAGGGTGAACAGCCAGAGGTCGTGGTCAACATTGATACCAATGACATAGGTAAGAAGGGGGATGAGGTCCTGAAAGCAAATTTTAGGGAGCTAGGAAGGAGATTAAAAAGCAGGACCTCAAGAGCAGTAATCTCAGGATTACATCCAGTTCCATGTGCTAGTGAGCATAGGAATAGGAGAATCGAGCGATTGAACACGTGGCTGGAGAACTGGTGTAGGAGGGAGGGCATCAGATTTCTGAGACATTGGGACCAGTTCTGGGGCAGGTGGGACCTGTACAAGATGGATGGGTTGCATCGTAGCAGGACTGGGACGAATATCCTCGCAGGGAGATTTGCTAGTGCTGTTGTGGAGGGTTTAAACTAAATTGTCAGGGGGATGGGAACCTGAGAGGTAGCTCAGACTGGAGGGAGACAAAACTGGTAACTTGTCAGGGGTGTGGGAACCAGGAACAAGTATCAGAGAGGACTACCGAGGAGCACAGAATACTGGGGGAGAAAGATAGCACTAGAGTAGGGAATAGTAAGTTATTCGGTGAGGTCAGAGTAAGGGAGAAAGTAATAAAGTCTGAATCAGGGCTAATGTGCATGTATGCGAATGCACAGAGTGTGGTGAAAATATGATGTTGTGGCTATAACAGACACTTGGCTCAAAGAAAGGCAGGACTGGGTGTTAAATATTCCAGGTTACAAGGTGTTCAGGAAAAATAGGAAAGGAAATAAAGCGGGAAGGCTTGCAGCATTGGAGAAAAAGGATGTCCCAGAGGGGTCGAGGGCAGAATAAATTTGGCTGGAATGAAGGAACAAAAAAGGTGTGGTTACATTGCTCAGTGTTGTCTACAGGCCACCAACTAGTGGGAAGGACATGGAGGAACACATTTGCAAGGAAATTACAGAGAGGTGCAAAAATTATAGGGTAGTTATAATGGGGGACTTTAATTATCCAACATAGATTGGGATAATCGCAGTGTAAAGGGCTGTGAGGGGCAAGAGTTCCTAGAGTGTGTTGAGGAAAATTTTCTACAACAGTATGTTGCTAGTCCAATGAGAAAGGAGGCACTGCTACACCTGGTTCTTGGGAATGAGGTGGGCCGAGTGGATCAAGTATCAGTAGGAGAGCATTTAGGGGATAGTGATCATTGGATCATAAGGTTTAGGCTGACTATGGAAAAGGACAAAGAGCAATCCAGGGTAAGAATAATCAACTGGGGGAAGGCCAACTTCAATGGGGTAAGAATGGAGCTGGGGCGAATAAATTGGAGTCAAAAGCTGGTAGGAAAACCGGTAGTTGAACAATGGGCTGCCACAGACAAGGTATGTTCCCTCGAAGGGGAAAAGTAGGGCAAACAAATCCAGAGCTCCCTGGATGACAAAAAAGGTAGAGATTAAGAAAGAGAGAAAAAGTCTGCTTATGACAGATGCCAGGTAGAAAATACTATTGAGAACCAGGCTGAATATAGAAGGTCCAGAAGGGAAGTGAAAAAGCAAAGAAGAGAAGCAAAGAGAGAACATGAAAAGAAACTGGCAGCTAGCATTAAAAGGAAATCCCAAGGTTTTCTATAGGTATATAAATAGTAAAAGGGTGGTAAAAGGAGGAGTGGGGTCAATTAGGGACCATAAAGGGGTTTACACATGGAGGCAGAGGACATAGCTGAGATATTAAATGAATACTTTGCATCTGTCTTTACCAGGGAAGAAGATGCAACCCAGGCAACAGTGAAACAGGAGGTAAGGCAGACACTAAAGGGGTTTAAAATTGATAAAGGGGATGTATTAGATAGGCTGTCTGTACTTAAAGTGGATAAAACACCAGGACCAGATGAGATGCATCCAAGGATACTGAGGGAAGTGAGGGTGGAAATTGCAGAGGCAATGGCCATAATTTTTCAGTCTTCCTTAGACTCGGGGGTGGTGCCAGAGGACTGGAGAATTGCAAACATTACACATTTGTTCAAAAAAAGGGTGTAAAGATAAGTCCAGCAACTACAGGCCAGTCAGTTTAGCTTCAGTGGTGGTGAAACTTCTAGAAAAAATAATTCAGGACAAAATCAATAGTCATATGGACAAATGTGAGTTAATTAAGGAAAGCCAGCATGGATTTCTTAAGGGAAACTTGCTGGAGTTTTTTTGAGGAGGTAACGGAGAGGGTTGATGAGGTCAACGCTGTTGATGTGGTGTAGATGGCTTCCAAAAGGCGTTTGATACTGTGCCACACAACAGACTTGTGAGCAAACCTGTAGCTCATGGAATAAAAGACGGTAGCAACATGGATATGAAATTGGCTGAGTGACAGGAACCAAAGTGTAGTGGTTAATGGATGTTTTTCAGGCTGGAGAAAGGTTTGTAGTGGAGTTCCCCAGGGATCAGTGTTGGGACCCTTGCTTTTCCGGATATATATTAATGACCCAGACCTTGGTCTACAGGGCACAATTTCTAAGTTTGCAGATGATACAAAACTTGGTAGCATTGTGAACTGTGAGGAGGATAGTGTAGAACTTCAAAAGGACATAGACAAGTTGGTGGAATGGGCAGACAGGTGGCAGTGCAGAGAAATGTGAAGTGATTCATTTTGGTAGGAAGAACATGAAGAGACAATATAAAATAAAGGAGGTGTAGGAGGAGAGGGACCTAGGTGTATATGTGCATAAGTTATTGAAGGTGGCAGGACAGGTTGAGTGTATGGTCAATAAAGCATACAGTATCTTGGGCTTTATTAACAGGGGCATAGAGTACAAGAGCAAGGAAGTTACGTTGAACTTGTACAAGACACTAGTTCGGCCTCAGGTGGAGTATTGTGTCCAGTTCTGGGCACTGCACTTTAGGAAAGATGTGAGGGCATTGGAGAGAGTACATAAAAGATTCACGAGAATGGTTCCAGGGATAAGGAATTTCAGTTATGAAGATAGATTGGAGAAGTGAAGACTGTTTTCCTTAGAGAAGAGAAGGCAGAGATGTGATTTTACAGAGGTATTCAAAAACGTGAGGGGTCTGGACAAAGTAGATAGAGAGAAACTGTTCCCACTCGTGAAAGGATCGAGAGGGCACAGATTTAAACTATTTGGGAAGAGAAGCAAAAGTGACATGAAACTTTTTCACACAGCAAGTGTCTGAAATACGTTGCCCGAAAACACGGTGGAGGTAGGTTCAACCAAAGCATTCAAAAGGGAATTAGACAGTTATATGAAAAGGAAGCATGTGCAGAGTTATTGGGAGAAGGCGGGGGAATGGCACTGAGGGAATTTCTATTTCAGAGAACCAATGCGGACACGATGGGCAGAATGGCCTCCTTCTGCACTAACGATTCGGTGCTTCTGAGATATTTAGAATAGGGAAATTCAAATGATTACGAAAAGTCCTCTCTTTGTAATGATTTTACAGATTGAAGTTTCACTGTCACACCAACTTGCATTTATATAGCACCTTTAACATAAAAAAGCAAGCCAATGTCAGAGTAGTATCAAATAGGCCACTGCTGAGATAGGAAACCAGTGAAAGGCACTATCTAAATGCAAATTGTTGTGTGAACAGCCGCTATGTTAAACATGCAAAAACTGATCTACATGAAGTTGTGTACATTCTGACGCTACAGGCTAAATATAAATAATCACATTAACTGTTGATTAGTTCAATATTGTAACATAGTTTGGTCAGGTGTTTCACTAAATAACCTCTGTGCAAAGTGTATAATTTCTGAACCAAGAACCCCCAAAATCATCATGTGACATATGCATATATTACCAATGACCGCAGTCTTAAAACGTGTCCTCTTTTGTACTGTTTTCTATTTATGAAGTTTGTTCCCTCTATTTACTCTCCCATCCACATGGTTCTTTTAGCTGTAAGATCTTGAGTGTACCATTGCCTCCCAACAAAATGTTCAACACTCCCACAACTCCTTTCAGCTTTGACCTCTGCTTTGCCCATGGTCAAAGTAACCAATGATATCCTCTGTGATTGCAACTGTGGTACCTTATCCCTCAATCTCAACACAGTCGATCATCCCTCTCTGCCACTCTTCTGTCGCCCACCTGTGCCCATCCATGGTTCCACCTGGAATCATCAGGCTGGATTTTACAAAACGGGAGGTAATCCCACCACCAGGATCTAAAGCAGATTTCGAGCCAGAGAGCTCAAATTGTCGGGGCCAGGAAGGCAGGCCCCAGCGATCGGAGGGTGAACCCTTTAGTTGTGATGTCGGAGCTGCTAGGGCGGCTGTTGCTGCTGGGAAGGGGAGGGGGGCCCTCCATGGGCCATGGAGTGGCCACATGGGAAGGCCGTTCCCTCCTGGGAAACTGCTGGGAGGCCCGTCCAGACTAAAATGCTGGCTGGGCCAGAAAGTGGCCACTAATTGGTTGCTCGCCTCCTGTCAGCTGAGCAGGTGCTGTTCCCGCTTCTGGGAATGTGTAGTGGCGGCAGGAAGATGTTGGGCTTCTCTCCTGACACCTTCCACAGCCATTTTACCAGCTTCCACCACACTCTCAGGCATTGCATTCCAATCCTAACCACTTGCTGCATAAAATGATTTTCCTCATCACCCTTAGTTCTTCTGCCAAATCACCTTAAATCAGCGTCCTCCGGTCCTTGACCTTCTGGCAATGGGAATAGTTCCTCCCCATCTACTCTGTTCAGGCAACTCATGATTTTGAACACCTCTATCAAATCGACCTCATGTCCTGACTGACCCACATGCTGCCTGACACCCTCCCTCCCCCCCCCCCAACTCCTCCAAAAGAACAAAGAACAAAGAAAATTACAGCACAGGAACAGGCCCTTCGGCCCTCCAAGCCTGCGCCGATCCAGATCCCCTCTCCAAACATGTTGTCTATTTTTCAGGGTCTGTATCTCTTTACTTCCTGCCCATTCATGTATCTGTCCAGATACATCTTAAAAGACGCTATCATGCCCGCGTCTACCACCTCCGCTGGCAACGCGTTCCAGGCACCCACCACCCTCTGCGTAAAGAGCATTCCACGCATATCCCCCCTAAACTTTTCCCCTTTCACTTTGAACTCGTGTCCCCTAGTAATTGAATCCCCCACTCTGGGGAAAAAGTTTCTTGCTATCCACCCTGTCTATAGCTCTCATGATTTTGTACACCTCAATCAGGTCCCCCCTCAACCTCCGCCTTTCTAATGAAAATAATCCTAATCTACTCAACCTCTCTTCATAGCTAGCGCCCTCCATACCAGGCAACATCCTGGTGAACCTCCTCTGCACCCTCTCCAAAGCATCCACATCCTTTTGGTAATGTGGCGACCAGAACTGCACGCAGTATTCCAAATGTGGCCGAACCAAAGTCCTATACAACTGTAACATGAGCTGCCAACTCTTGTACTCAATATCCCGTCCGATGAAGGAAAGCATGCCGTATGCCTTCTTGACCACTCTATTGACCTGCGTTGCCACCTTCAGGGAACAATGGACCTGAACACCCAAATCTCTCTGTACATCAATTTTCCCCAGGACTTTTCCATTTACTGTATAGTTCACTCTTGAATTGGATCTTCCAAAATGCATCACCTCACATTTGCCTTGATTGAACTCCATCTGCCATTTTTTAGAATTAGAATTCGAACATTCCAGCGCAGTACAGGCCCTTCGGCCCTCGATGTTGCGCCGACCTGTGAAACCATCTGACCTACACTATTCCATTTTCATCCATATGTCTATCCAATGACCACTTAAATGCCCTTAAAGTTGGCGAATCTACTACTGCTGCAGGCAGGGCGTTCCACGCCCTTACTACTCTGAGTAAAGAAACTACCTCTCACATCTGTCCTATATCTATCACCCCTCAACTTGAAGCTATGTCCCCTCGTGTTTGCCATCACCATCCGAGGAAAAAGACTCTCACTATCCACCCTATCCAACCCTCTGATTATCTTATATGTCTCTATTAAGTCACCTCTCCTCCTCCTTCTCTCCAACGAAAACAACCTCAAGTCCCTCAGCCTTTCCTCGTAAGACCTTCCCTCCATACCAGGCAACATCCTAGTAAATCTCCTCTGCACCCTTTCCATAGCTTCCACATCCTTCCTATAATGCGGTGACCAGAACTGCACGCAATACTCCAGGTGCGGTCTCACCAGAGTTTTGTACAGCTGCAGCATGACCTCGTGGCTCCGAAACTCGATCCCCCTACTAATAAAAGCTAACACACCATATGCCTTCTTAACAGCCTTATTAACCTGGGTAGCAACCTTCAGAGATTTATGCACCTGGACACCAAGATCTCTCTGTTCATCTACACTACCAAGAATCTTCCCATTAGCCCAGTACTCTGCATTCCTGTTACTCCTTCCAAAGTGAATCACCTCGCACTTTTCCGCATTAAACTCCATTTGCCATCTCTCAGCCCAGCTCTGCAGCCTATCTATGTCCCTCTGTACCCTACAACATCCTTCGGCACTATCCACAACTCCACCGACCTTAGTGTCATCTGCAAATTTACTAACCCACCCTTCTACACCCTCTTCCAGGTCATTTATAAAAATGACAAACAGCAGTGACCCCAAAACAGATCCTTGCGGTACACCACTAGTAACTAAACTCCAGGATGAACATTTGCCATCAACCACCACCCTCTGTCTTCTTTCAGCTAGCCAATTTCTGATCCAAAGCTCTAAATCACCTTCAACCCCATACTTCCGTATTTTCTGCAATAGCCTACCGTGGGGAACCTTATCAAATGCCTTACTGAAATCCATATACACCACATCCACTGCTTTACCCTCATCCACCTGTTTGGTCACCTTCTCGAAAAACTCAATAAGGTTTGTGAGGCACGACCTACCCGTCACAAAACCGTGCTGACTATCGCTAATGAACTTATTCTTTTCAAGATGATTATAAATCCTGTCTCTTATAACCTTTTCCAACATTTTACCCACAACCGAAGTAAGGCTCACAGGTCTATAATTACCATGGCTGTCTCTACTCCCCTTCTTGAACAAGGGGACAACATTTGCTATCCTCCAGTCTTCCGGCACTATTCCTGTCGACAATGATGACATAAAGATCAAGGACAAAGGCTCTGCAATCTCCTCCCTAGCTTCCCAGAGAATCCTAGGGTAAATCCCATCTGGCCCAGGGGACTTATCCATTTTCACACTTTCCAAAATTGATGACACCTCCTCCTTGTGAACCTCAATCCCATCTAGCCTAGTAGCCTGAATCTCAGTATTCTCCTCAACATTTTCTTTCTCTACTGTAAATACTGACGCAAAATATTCATTTAACACTTCCCCTATCTCCTCTGATTCCACACACAACTTCCCACTACTATCCTTGATTGGCCCTAATCTAACTCTAGTCATTCTTTTATTCCTGATATACCTATAGAAAGCCTTAGGGTTTTCCCTGATCCTATCCGCCAATGACTTCTCGTGTCCTCTCCTTGCTCTTCTTAGCTCTCCCTTTAGATCCTTCCTGGCTAGCTTGTAGCTCTCAAGCGCCCTAACTGAGCCTTCACGTCTCATCCTAACATAAGCCTTCTTCTTCCTCTTGACAAGTGCTTCAACTTCTTTAGTAAACCATTTCTCTGCCCAACTCTCCAGTCTATCTATATTCTGCTGTATTCTCTGACAGTCCCCTTCACTATCTGCTACTCCACCAATCTTAGTGTCGTCTGCAAACTTGCTAATCAGACCACCTATACTTTCCTCCAAATCATTTCAAAGTTACAGCCTCAGCCCATTTTCTTCATTTACTTATTACTCCTCATTGACATCATCTGTAGGTATGGGGTCACTGTCCACATGTGCATTCAGGATAGCAAGTTCAATTTTCCTCACTACCTTCCTTAATTCGCAGCTGTGCTATCAGTCTCTCTGATTTTGTGTTATAAATGAAGGAATCAAAAATTTTTCGACTTGAATATTGGAAAGACTGTGGTCCTTGTATTCAATTCCCAGCAAAATCTCCATAATCTTGCCACTGACCTCCTCTTCCTTTCTGATTGCTCAGTTAGGCTACGACATAGATGCCTGTTTTACCCAGAGCAAAGTTTCAAACTCCAAATCCTGACCGCCACCAAACCATTTATTTCCACCTCCACATCACTTGCCACTCCTGTTGAAAGATTAACCCATGCTTCTATCATTTCCAGACCTAATTTCTCCAGGTGCCCTGCATGCTAGCTTTCCAACTTTTAATCTCTGTAAATACCAACTCACCAAAACTCCTCCAACCCACATCTTGTGCTTCACTAAACTCAGTTCACCCATTATTCCAGTCCTCTTCAGTTTACACTGGTGCCCTATACCCAATGCACCAAGTTCAAAATTCTTGTCCTCATCTACAAATCACCCTACCATGGCCCTAACTCTGCCACCGTTATGTCACATATCAAGTCCTTTCCTTCTCTAAGTATGGCATTTTGTGCATTGCTCCTGCCTCCCTTCAATCAGCAATACAGCATGCAACTGTCTCAGCCCTACTGTCACTCTCTCCTTAAATCCCTCCACCTCACATATTCACTGTTGTAATGTAGGGAATGCCCATGATAAGCATGGCAATGAGCTACTTTTGCATCAAGAGACCAGCTAGCGTCTAAGTGTGTCAAAATGTAGCACCCTTACAACACCGATCCTTTTTCAAAGGACCAACATGGCAAAGTAATGGATAACGGAACTGCCTGGTGCTTGGGTGGCTAAATGCACCCCCCCCCCCCAGTGTGACAACTATACAGATAGGAAATTCTAGGTGCAAACCCTGGTCTGCATCAAGTTAGCTGACCTTACTTGGAATGGTACTGGTATTCTACTTTTTCTTCAGGTGTGGTTTCAGCACTCAGGGACAGTGGCAAGGCTGCATTTATTACCCACCTCTGGCTGCTGGTGATGGGTCTTTTCTTTATCTCTACAAGTACTGCAGTGGTTCAATGCTCCCATGATGGTATTAGGTAGAGAACTCTAGATCAACTCAGCAACAATAAAGGAGTGGTGGGATACATCCAAATCAGGATGGAGAGAGATTTGGAAGGGGTGAAGAAGTCCCTATGCTCTTGCTGATCTCGTCTTTCTTGGTGGTAAAGGTCAAAGGGCTGTGAAGTACTATGAAACTAAATTGATGAATTGCAGCAGTACATCCTACAGCCACAGTTGGAGTGTAAATTAGACCACTTTGCACTCTTTTACCGGCATGGGCAGCTACAAGACTCCATGTTGGGAACCTACATCCTGTGCTCCAAGAACAGCTAAAAAATGTCCAACCTGAAAATGGGCAGCAATGAGCAGAACAAGCACCAGGCCTGCTCCATTTGCAATTCTTCAGTGCTTGATGCAGCTGCCAATTCAAGGTACTTTTGTTTTAAACAAAATCTTCGATAACCCTTCAGTTCTCCTCCAAATCCAATGCCCCAATATTTCCTAGGCCTCTTATGATCCAGGACTTGACAGGTTTGGCTGACAGGGCAGCCAACACTGCTCCCAGCTCAGACCTCAGGTAGATATTACAGATCAGGTCCAGGTGACTTCATCGGACCCAGTCTGCATATTTAAAGCAGGACCCCCCACTTCCTTCCTGCAGGTGTCCTGCTCACCTGTTCAAAAATAGGGACATGGCAGGAAGGAAGCAGGATCGGTGCAGTTAACTGACTCCCTTTAATTTAACTAACTGTCCACCCACCCTCATCTCCACTCCCTCCCCCCGAGCCTGGTTTCTGCCATGTGAAGGCAGTTAAAACCGGGCCCAAAGACTGTTGACAGCTGTTTATTTCCTCTTCAGAGAAACAGCTGTAGTCTAAGCAATTTTGGAGTTATAAGCCATAGGCTTAAAATACTGAAAAAGTTCAGGTAGATCAGCATCTGGAAAAGATTAACAATTGAAACATGATTTTTAGGCCCTTCATCATTAACCTGTCGTTCCCTTGCACTTTGATGATTTTCTGATATGTATTTATGTGGATCTATTTTTTTTTAAACTAAAAGGAGACAAGGGAATTACCAAAAAAGGCACTTTGTAGCTGCAAAAGTATGTAATTTAATATAGAAAACAGGCAAATATATAACAGTAAAGATTAAGTACTCTATGTTTACACATCCCAATTAAAGGAAATTCTAATGTAGAACAGTTAATGAAAAAGACACATACTTGCCATTGGGATACACTGCCAAGCATTAGTACACAGCTTGTTATGTTGTATATTTCAGAAAATAAATTAAAATTGCTGCTAACAAAACTGGAGAAATGTGGTTCAGGTGTGTGAAGAATTATTCAGGTCTTTCATTAGTGAAATTAAAGCCCATTTTCATCTCTGCTCCTCAACTTGCATATATGTAACAAATCAACCTTTAGCAGCCTTGTCCCTCTTAGTTTGAGAGACTAGCAAGCACAGGGACATCATTTGTCTGGTAGTTTAATGCCCAACATTTGACTTATTTCTATTGTTTGCCCTATCACAGGGATTCCTATACACTGTTGCTGAAGGAAAAAAGAAACAAACTTGGTGAAATGGGAAGGGAAGTCTATTAAAATGTCCTATTAGTCACCATACTGGTCCATTAACAGATTTAGTGACTATAACATTGCAATATTATAGACTTTGTGAAGAATGATTTGTGAATTTTTTGTGGTTTTGACCTAGTATTTCACTGAAAAATTTACAATAATTATGTGCAAACCTGCAGATAGAATTAGAATGCACTTAGCAAGTGAGAAAATACAATATTCCCATGGGCCAAAACACACACTTCACACAACCATTGCAACACAGATCAGAAGAGCTGTGAAGCAACAACCCAACATCTATTATGAAAGGGTCTGCCAGTGTATTCAGCGGGAATACAGATTGGGATTTGACTTTTTCGATCTGCAGACCAATGTACTTGAATCAGGCAATGTCTGTAATAACTGTAGTTTGCTGGTTCTTGGTTTTTATAGGTGCAAGAACCAAGGATAAACTATAAAGCAATCATAAATAATACATTCTGACCAATCTAACTTGTATATGAACCGGGAGCCTTACTTGAGCCATCCAGTCCTTGGTCATTAAAAAAAAACTGCAAATCGCAAGAAAGCAATCCTAAAGGTTTACAATGATATTCTGTATAATGTATTTAACGTCTTTTTTTCATTCATGGGATGTGAGCGACACTGGCAAGGTCAGCATTCATTGCCTATTCATAACTGCCCTCGAGAAGGTGGTGGCGAGCCGCCTTCTTGAACTGCTGCAGTCCACGTTGTGTAGGTACACCCACAGTGCTGTTAGGGAGGGAGTTCCAGGATTTTGAACCAACAGTGAAGGAACGGCGATATAGTTCCAAATCAGGATGTTGTGTGGTTTGGAGGGGAACTTACAGGTGATGGTGTTCCCATGCATCTGCTGCCCTTGTCTTTCTAGGTGATAGAGATCGCAGGCTTGGAAGGCGCTGTTGAAGGAGATTTGGCGAGTTGTTGCAGTGCATCTTGTAGATATTACACACTGCTACCACTGTGCACTGGTGATGGAAGGAGTGAATGTTGAAGGTGTGGATGGAATGCTGATCAAGCAGGCTGCTTTGTACTGGATGATGGGTCAAGCTGGAGTGTTGTTGGAACTGCACACATTCAGGCAAGTGGAGAGTATTCCATCACACTCCTGACTTGTGCCTTGTAGATGGCGGACAGGTTTTGGGGAGTCAGGAGGTGAGTTACTCGCCACAGGATTCCTAGCCTCGGAACTGCTCTTGTAGCCATAATATTTATGTGACTGTTCCAGTTTAGTTTCTAGTCAATGGTAACCCCCAGGATTTTGATAGTGGGAGATCCAGCAATGATAATGCCATTGAATGTCAAGGGGAGATGGTCATTGCCTGGCACTTGCATGGCACAAATGTTACTTGCCACATATCAGCCCAAGCATGAATGCGGTCCAGGTCTCTGTGCACTCGGGTGCAGACTATTTCAGTATCTGAATCGTCACGAATGGTGCTGAACATTGTGCAATCATAAGCAAACATCCCACTTCTGACCTTATGATGGAGGGAAGGTCATTGATGAAGGAACTGAAGATGGTTGGGCCCAGGACACTACCCTGAGGAACTCCTGCAGAAATGTTCTGGGTTGACATTATTGGCCTCCAATAACCACAAACCATCTTCCTTTGTACCAGGTATGACTCCAACCAGTGGAGCGTTTTCCCCGATTCCCATTGATTACAATTTTGCTGGCGGTCCTTGATGCCACACTTGGTCAAATGCTGCCTTGATGTCAAGGGCAGTTACTCTCACCTCACGAATTCAGCTCTTTTGTCCATGTTTGGACCAGGGCTGTAATGAGGTCAGGAGCCGTGTGGTCCTGGCAGAACCCAAACTGAGCATCAGGGAGCAGGTTATTGCTGAATAAGTGCTGCTTGATAGCACTGTCGACGACACCTTCCATCACGATTAAGAGTAGATTGATGGGACAGTATTGACTAGATCAGATTTGTTCTACTTTTTGTGGACAGGACAAACCTAGGCAGTTTTCCACATTGTCAGGTGGATGCCAGTGTTGTAGCTGTATTGGAACAGCTTGGCTAGGGCGCTGCTAGTTCTGGAGCACAAGTCTTCAGTACTACAGCCAGTATATTGTCGGGGCCCATAGCCTTTGCAGTATCCAGTGCCTTCAGCTTGATATCAAGTGTCTTTGGTAGCAAACAGTTTTTGAATTATTCAGATCAAATAATCCTTTTAAAGTTATAAGCTTGATTCAATTTTTATAACTTATGTACTTTTTTGGTTACAGAAAGCATTTAATTTTCAGATTACATTTTAGTTGAAAGTAATACACCAAGATCCATCTTTGCTTGAAACATTAACTGGAAAAAATGTGAAGTGGCTGCTCAAGATTTAGTATCCAAGATTACTGTGTAGATGGATGATACCCAGGGCAAACCAGGACATAGTCACCATGTTAGATTTAACACCTTTAAGGAAATGACATGACGACTATGAAGAGACAGCACTACCAGAAAATAATTTTAGTGATTTGACCAGAATCAATCCACAATCTCAGTTCATATTTAAGACATGGATTTGCAGCTATCTTTAGTTACTGATGCCTAGCATGCAGTCAACTTGATTAAGCACTGTTGGATATAATCTATAATCACAATGTCTATATTTCACTTCTGACTGCTTTGTTCACAAGTCATCAGATCAAGCCACCGCTGAGATACAGACCATTTTCCATGCCTTGTTATTGTACCTCCTCTATATATCAGTCACTTTCTGACATTGTTGGGTAATAGTTTTAGAACCCTGTTAACATGCTACTTTTCGCAGACAGTTTATAATTTGCATAACAGTAATTGCACTAAGATTCTGGAAATGTAAATATTAAATTAGAAGACAATGATGTGCTTAAATGGCTTAAATTCTTACTTTTACAACAGTAGAAGAAATCTTAATCCAGTAATACGTGCAGAAAAGCAACAAAATGTTTCAGTAATTGCATTTCCAATTATCCTGTTTCTCTGAAGGGGCAATGTGAGCAGTGATTTGCAACTACTTCTGTTAGAAGTACACAGATATCGTTGTTTCAAACAGTTTCTTAAAAGAAAACATACAGTACTATATGTGCTTGAATGCCAGCTTGTTAAGATCATTAATCATTTCAAACCAATAATCACATTTTTCTTTTGCTTCAGAGTTAACCTTTGGTTACATTCCATGATCCTGCACAGGGGTGTTGCTCAGTCAGCATTCCAGTAACAGTACATAAAGCATGCAGTCCAGATTACAGTATTAGATTTGGCTGGCTATGACATTCCTTAGCTTTTATTTTACATCACAATATACTGGAACTGTGACAGCGCACTAATCGATCTAGGTTAACAGATTTCTACAGCAAATGGTTAATTATAAAAAGGCAAAAATAAATTACACTTTAAGCTCACACACAAAAAAAATTACCAAGTACTAATGTCTTGTGAAGAAGTTGAGTTCCCAACACTATCTGGATTATCTATTCTCTCAGCTTCGCACAAGGAATCTATTGTGTTTTGACAGCATATCACCTGTAGTTTTGCTATTACCTAAACAATTCCATGGGAAATACGAGATCAGCGAAAACCTAACTTTTTAAAAAGTTTATGAAAATTACTAATATAGTCTTTTTTGCTGGATTTCTCTTTTCTGGGCACCTCTGAATTTAACCCATGTTGTTCTTAATAATTTTGAAAATTAATGGAAATCATGATCAATGAATTTTTTTTTTAAAAACAGTATTTCTGTCAAATATTAAAGATGTCTGGTTGTCAGTTTGCCTTCAGAATAAGTCAGTCAAATTGCAGTGCACTTAATGTGAATGACAAAGTTACAGCAGTAACTGACGACACACCTAGAACTTTGGCAGGATACTAACTCAAATAAAGAAATAAAAATTGGATTGAGGGAAAGAAAAAAATATCTCCAACAACCACCATTAAAGGCTGAAGGAATGGGACACCATACTTTTAAAGGTTAATTTTCAGTGCCAGAGAGGTTGTTTGGCAGTAATTAAGACTTAACACAAAGTTAGAAAGGGTACTTAGACTGAATTGGACAAGCTCCAACTTTCTGTGGAGAGTTTAGTTTGTATCTACCATGTAGGCACAGGAACGTCACACTGTTCAATGCAGTTATATGATAAGCCAGGACAGTGAGGTGTGACTTCCGCGCTGTTTACAGTGAAGCAGTACATCTCGGACAACAACCTCCAGAATTTTATGCTTAACTCCATATTTGCCCTTGCCTGAAATTGCTGCACCTTCTGGCATTAACAGCAGTGAGCAGTGTTGGCCTCACTGTTATATTTACAGTAAATTATGACCTATTACAATACATCCAGTAGCCACCAGAATAAATGGATATTTACTATTAAAATATTGTGTTAGCTATCGACAATCTCAAGCTGCACTTGCAATTCTGAATAAAGTTATTTCCATTGGTTATTTCAACATCTCGCTTTACTTAAATGTAGGTTTCATTTTTAATGAAAGGTTTGTAGCATTTATCTTATCAAAACTACAGGCTATGTATGCTCAGAACTATTGTTTGATCATACTACTGAAAAAATCCTACAGAATAGTTTTTCTCCACAGCACAACAGCACGTGGCTTAAATACTTATTTTTGCGAGTAAAATTAATAATTTAGAAAATAAGATCGTGCTTTGTTTCACAAAAGCCACAAGAATAGTTTCAGCAAGTGCTCTCCTGGGGGATGAATTCAGAAGTGGAAAGTTTGTTATTTGTGTGATGGAAATAGTCTGACTCTGCCAAATTTGAGCCTAGCTCGCCATTTTCTCATGGCAACTGGTCGAGATACAACCTCAATTTGCCAATACAAAAACAGAAAATGCACGAAACACTCAGCAGTTTGGGTAGTATTTGTGGAAAACAGCCAATATAAGCCACACCATTATGATTCAGATCTCTAACGTGCAGGCTTGACAAGTGGTCGAGTGATACAAGTCCATGTGACATTCTCCTCCCACTTAACCACCCCCACCACTTTATCCTCTCATGCAGTGGCTGCAAACGCTAAAGGTTAAAAATTTACAGTTAATATGCACTTTCAAAATTTAAATCAAAACAAATGAAGTTTGGTGCTTCTTAGCAGAGCTGCCCACCAGTATAAAACAATGGAATTTAACTCATCCTGCCTGTGCAGAATTGATGGCTGAGTCTATATGACAGTCCCCGAGTCAAAGCGTAAACAAGGTATACCATTCCTGAGCTGTTTGTACATATCAAGTTTCATTGAGGTTGCATGGATCTGTGACGCATGCACCACGTTAAAGGGCACCGCCTCTACCTGAAACCCAGATTAATTATCAGTGCTTGCTGAATTGGAACTTATTTAAGGTTACTCCTGAACTATTTAAAATTGAAACCAAAACAACACATTTGATTTGCTTCTGGGTTTTCAGTCATCTGGCTTGCTGCAGTGTAACTGGAATTCCCAGAGTGCTTCACGCAATGACACATAGGATGTTGTAGTGTTATTACACAAGATACAGAATCTGCACATTACACCCTAGATTAACAAGTTTTTTTTTGTCTTACTGGCCTGAAGGAAGCATTCCACTTAGAGTGCAACCAGACTGTTCAAATTCTAATAAAACCAGATTCGGATCTGTTATGGAATTCATTCCAAACTGACTGAAATTGCTAAATTTACAATTCATGGGGAACACAAGTGAGGATTTAAAGGGTATCCCCATAGCATGTCTGTTGTAGATAAAACAACATTTCATGGACAAGTCTGTACTTAGAATGGTTACAGCACAGAAGGAGCCTATTCAGCCTGTCGTATCTGTGTGCCTCTCTGCAAAAGCAACTGACCTAACCCCACTCACCAGTCCTTTTCCTATGACCCTGCAAATTCTCTCTCTTCAGATAATTATCTAATTCCCTTTTGAAAGCCACAATCGAATATGCCTCCACCACACTCTCAGGCAGTGCATTCCCGCTCCTAACCACACGCTGCGCAAAAAAGCTTTTCATCATGTCGCCTTAAATCAGTGCCCTCTGATTCTCGACTCTTCTGCCAATGGGAACAGTCTCTCCCCATCTACTCTGTGCAGACCCCTCATGAATTTGAGCACCTCTATCAAATATCCTCTTGACCTTCTCTTAATCACAATTGCTGCTGTAAGTGGTACATTTTGGCATGTCAAATTAACAGCCACATGGCAAGATGTATTTTAGAAGCACATAATATTAAATGAAGCTCTCCAATCAAAACTAAATATATA
This sequence comes from Heterodontus francisci, assembly GCF_036365525.1. NCBI lineage: Eukaryota > Metazoa > Chordata > Chondrichthyes > Heterodontiformes > Heterodontidae > Heterodontus > Heterodontus francisci. The sequence goes on from NC_090373.1 coordinate 133,344,848, forward strand.
AATTATCAAAAAAATCATAATCCATGCTTTGCTTTTAATGTGATTAAGCACTCTATTCAAATTTAATCTAAATCCCAGTGTAAATCTACTGTAGTATTGCTGGGAAAGCTGAAGAGGTTCAGTCTCCCGAGGGGAAAAAAAAGGTACATGTACAACTTTGTATATTCAGCCAGTCACTGATCACTGCAAGACCATAATGGAACTGCAGCATCTTCCATCTGCTAACGTACATTCATTAGGCTATTTATCTATTAATGCCTATTTACATCATTTTAAACACGAGAAAATGTAACATAAGAAAAGCCATGTATGAGGGGAAAAACACATTCAGTGCATCTCTTCAGCACCCAAACTGTCCCATTATAATTATATTATGAATGCCCCTTAGTTTTTTTTCTCTAACATACCAAGCATTTATTACTTGAGTAAAGCTCTTCCCAATATATCCATTTTAAATTGACTTTTCACTGACAAATTTATGGCCTCCAGTTTTACTTTCGTGACTGAAACTTACTGGTTGCAACAAAAATGCTTAAGACAGGTGGACATTCCACCAAAGTGACCAGAATGGCAGGCTTCATTCTACTGTGTGTTAAACAAATAAAACTTATTGATGTGCATACTGATACATTTAGGATTTACAATGATTTCAAGTAAAGATGTAAAAGTGGCACAAAGCCTCCTGTTCATCGGAAACGAGTTTATATTATTTTGGCTCCACTGAGTCTCTTCAGTCTTGTGGAGGTGCTTGCAATTGGAGGGTTCCCTCGTCCACACAAGTCCACCACTACACCTTTTTACGTTACTTCACTAGGACATGTACAGGAAACATCTCTATGGTTCTGCACCACTCCTCATGTCTGTGTCGATCAAGATTTTGAGTGCTGCCCATCACAACGACCCAGCTTGTTCCAATTTATTGCACAATTAGACTTTAACTTGTGTGAACCCTGGCATGTCGCTTGAGGTTAGTCATTGAAGCGCATGAGTAGTTGCACTGATCACACTGGAAAGTTTCTTGCTTTATATGGTTCCTCATATGCCGCTTGAGGTTGCCTAGCTGGGCAGAGACATAGTTACACTGTGAACATTTATATGGCCTTCTGTAGCTGTGTATGTTCATGTGTCTTATGAGGTTGCTCTGGTACTGCGAGACAAAGTTGCACAACTTGCAAGAGAAGACTTTCTGTTCTTTGCTAAGGCTATTCTCATTCTCCCCTTCTTGCTTTACCTCCAGACTTACCACATGATTCTGCTTGTGGCGTTTAAAGGCTGCCTTGCTGTCACATACAAACTCACACTGCGTGCACTGATAGGTTTCCTTTCTTGCATGTGTTCGAAGGTGTCGTTTGACATTGACCAATTGGGTGGAAGCATAATTGCACTGGCTACACTTAAAGGGCTTTTCCCCTTTGTGGCTCCTGATGTGTCGGTTGAGGTTCCCCAACTCTATAGTTTCATAATAGCACTGCGAACATTTATACTGTCTCTTTCGTTTCAGATTCCTTGAAATACGGCTGGGGAAAGGAGCACTTGACTCACAGGAGGGAGATTCATCATGACTTTCAAGGTTATCTTCCTGTGAACATAGACCATTCTCTATCTCTTTTTTTATGCTAATGCTGTCCGGTTGTACCAGGTCAGCCATGTCAGAAGACGAAGAATCCAATTGGCTAGATGTTTGTTTCATGTGTGTTTGCAAATGCCTCTTCAAGTTTGCAAAATTAATAGATGCATAGTTGCACTTGTTGCATTTAAACGGCCTTACACCCAAGTGAACCTGGATATGGCGTTTGAAGTTCCCGGATTGCTTGGTGGTATAGGTGCAGTGGGAACATTGGTACTCACTATTGCTGTTGCTATGTGTTTTCATGTGTGCTTTCATGTGCATTATGAAGTGGTTGGGGTACTGGGTGACAAAACTGCATAATTTACAAGAGAAGATGTTTTCACTACTTTGATGTACAATTGTCTCTTTGGAAAGGGACTGGGGATCACTGGACACAGAGCCTGTGCTGTGTGTTTTCATGTGCCCCATTAAATCGTTCGGGTGTTGCGTGATGAAGTCACACAGATTGCAAGAAAAATGTTTCTGGATATTTTCACTTTCTTCCTTGTTCGGTGGCCCCCCTTCATTGCCCACATGATTTTGCATGTGCTCATTCCAGCTGGTCATACTGCAAGTAGAGTAGGTGCAGTGGCCACATCGGAAAGGCCTTTTACCTGTGCGAACCCGTTGGGCTCCCAGGATTTTCCTGGTCACATCCACATGTGTCTTCATGTGCCTTGCAAGGATACTTGGGTACTGGGCTTTAAAATCACACAACACACAACAAAAGGGTTTCTCAGATTTCACTGAATTGCTGCCTTCCCCCAAGAATGCCTTTTCTGCATGAATTTGCTTGTGTCGCTTCAAATTCTCCATGCGGCTACAGGTGTAATTACACTCATCACATCTGAAGGGTTTTTCCCCAGTGTGGATCAATATGTGCCGTTTAAGGTTACCTTGTTGCACTGTTGCATATTCACAGTAGTGACACTTGTAGGGCTTCTCTGCATTGTGCGTCTTCATGTGCCGCATGAGGTGGCCAGGGTACTCAGAGACAAAGCTACACAGCTTGCAGGAATATAGTTCTTGGGCTTTTTCCTTCCCATCCTCATCGCCCTGAAACAGCAATTCTTTCCTGACATGACTCTCCTTATGTTCTTTTAATTCCACTGCACTGTTGCAGGTACAGTAGCAGATGCCACATTTGAACGATTTGGGCCGAGTATGAGTTAATATGTGACGCTTTAGATTTCCTGACTGGTGAGATGCATATTCGCACTGGTCACATTTGAAAGGCTTTTCTCCCAGATGAATCCGGATGTGCCGTTGCAAGTTCCCTGATAAAGAAGATACATAATTACAGTATGTACATTTGTAAGGCTTCTTTTCTCCACTTCCGCTTTTCTCAGTGTGCTCTTGTTGGTGCTCCTTTAGATCTGCCATGTTATCACAGACATAGTCACACAAGCGACACTTGAGTGATTTTGTGTGTGCGTGGGTCTGTCTGTGCCTCTTAAGGTGCCCCGACTGATAAGTTGCATAGTCGCATTGGTCACATTTGAAGGGTTTCTCTCCCAGGTGAATTCGAGTGTGTCTTTGGAGGTTCCCCAAAAGTAATGATGTATAATCACAATATAAACATTTGTAAGGCTTTTCCTCCCCAATGTTTGTTGCAAGTTGCTCAGGAGTATGAATTGAGGCTTTGTTGGTGACTCTTCGCTTACCCTGTAGATGCTTTTCCTTAACTTGTTGAAGCTTTTCCTTTACATGAGTCTCTTTATGCTGTTTTAAGTCTAATAAGTTACTACAGCTGTAGACGCAGTGGCGACATTTGAACATTTTTTCACGTGTGTGTGTGAGCATATGACGCTTAAGGTTTCCCATTTGACAGGACGAATAATCACATTTGTCACACTTGAAGGGTTTTTCTCCCAGATGAATGCGGGTATGTCGCTGGAGATTTCCAAGCAGTGGTGACGCATAGCTACAATATAAACATTTATAAGGCTTCTCTTCACCATTTGCATTCATTGAAGTTGCATCTGGTTCATTATTTTGTAGTAAACTTTTGTCGTCTTTGTGGTTTTGTTTGTGCCGCATTAAATCTGCCATACTATCCCCCATATAGTCACACTGGCCACATTTGAAGCATTTTTTCCTTGTGTGTATCAGCATATGACGTTTCAGATTTCCCATCTGACCAGATGCATAATCACACTGGTTGCATGTGAAAGACTTTTTCTGGGTATGAGTTAGCTTATGTCGCTTCAAGTTGCCGGATTGGCCAGTTGCATAGTAGCACTGGTCACACTTAAAGGGCTTTTCTCCAAGGTGGATTCGAATGTGACGCTGTAGATTCCCCGTCAATAATGATGTATAGCTGCAATATGAGCAGTTGTAAAACTTCTTCTGTTCACTTCCAAGGGTGGATGTATCACAGGCTGCTGGCAAGGGCAAGAGTTTCTTTGAAGCAGTGCTCTCTTTTAGTTGAAATGGAGGCTTATTCTTCGTGTGCTTCTTTTTGTGTCGAGTTAAGGTTATCATACGATCACAGGCAAAATGACAGTAGCTGCATTTGAAGGTCTTTTTCTGAGTGTGCGTTTGCACAAGGGCTCCTAATTGGCCATTTGCACTGTCACATCTCAAAGGCTTCTGGCCGTCATGAATCAGGAAATGACACTTAATCTTGCTCAACTGATTAGTTGTATAATTGCAGTAAGAACATTTATACAGTTTATCATCTAGCACTTTGGTTTCCTCAAAATTGCGGTCTTCTTCCAATATGATGTTCACATTGGCTTCCATACTGTTCTGATTGACAAAACCATTTGTCTGCTGAGGGGACCCATCATAGCAGTCTGTGAACATGTTAAGCCGCCTTGCAGTAGATTCCACTTGGTTACCCACCATCTCATCATCATTTTGTGGTTCTTTTCCAGTCTTGAGTCGCTTGCAGCTTGGAGAAAACTCCCCATTTTCATTTGCATGAATAAACTCCGAGCTATCAGAACCTGCAAATAAAAATCAACACATGTAATCAGTTTACTGGGCACTGCCAGCTGGCAACTAAAAACAACAAATAAAATCCCATTCTACCAACAGAGCTACAGTACCAAAAGTTGTGATGGGCAACAATCACTATGCAGAGTATATTAGTGCAGTATCTTACTGGTAGTTATTTTTCTGCATTTCCATTCCCAATGCCTTTAAAAAAAATATAGGGTTTTAACAAAAAAAAGCTAATAATCAGACTGTGATGTTTAGAATATAAGCTATTTAGAAAAAAGTCAAAATATAGCTACAAAAAAATCTATTTCTCATACAATTAATGTTGGATTTTATTATGCACCAACTTTTATTGGATTTAAGGGCCTCTGTGACAGTGAGTAAAAGACTTTCATTTCTCAACCAGGTTTGGGCTCAGACACAAAGGATGAAAATCCTTTGGTTACATAATAGTTACCACACTTCAAAAGTGGCCCATTGGTTGTGAAGTGCTTTGAGATACCCGAAAGATCATAAAGCAGAATTACAAGAGTTTCTTCCTTGCTGACTTGAAGAGTCCTATAATAAAAAAAAAACTTAGATAATCTGCCTATAAAAAGCACCCAGAGACTCACAGGTAAAATGAAAACGTGCCCGGGACAAAATGTTACGACTTCTGTAACAGTAGGGATGGAGTGCCTTTTAAGGAGCATTGATGAGGGGGGCAGAGTGAGCAGGGGAGGTGCAAATCATTCTTTTGGGATGGAGTTAAAGGGTAGTTGACCCGAGGGTATTCATCACAGACATGGGATGGTGGGGGGGTGGGGGGGGGGGGGGGCGCGTAGGTCAAAGTTTATCATCTACTTGGGCATAACATTCAAAGTTTTTTTTGGGAAGGGAATGAAATAAACCCCCAAACAAAATCTAAAATTGAGCAATAAAGGGAAAAATGCAATTAGATGAATGGTAAAGGTCTTTTTACTAAGTTATACATAACTATAATGAATTAAACTTCCACCTTATTTCTATCATCAGTGTTCAGACTCAGAAAGGCTGGTCATATGACAAGTGAACTCTCTTAACGGTATGTCTTTTTTAAATGTGAACTTCAATCACAGAATGCCCACCGAGGTCAAATTTAACTGACACCACGAAGGAAGGTTAGTCCAACTGGCAGTTCAGGGCAGAATATGGTGAAAACTGAAAAAGGGAAACAGGTGGGAAACCTTAACTCACTGACTGACTATTTCAGGAATTTCCACATTTTCAGTCGGAACCAGGCAACTTCACTTGGCCTCATTCTAGTGAAAGGGCTCAATTGTTTTTTGCTTGGATGATTTTCCGAAAGGTACGTTACCACTGGATTATATAGAAATAAGGGTTTTTACTCTCTTCCCAGTTTCCTCCTCTTGTCGGTGTGCAATACTGGGGTATAGTTCTCTGCTATCTCACCTCAGTGTTCGCTCTTCGTGCTTATGTTTAGGTAGTGAAAGTCAAAAGGTCGTTTGCTTGGGTGGAGAGGCAAGGCAGGCATCGCAGTAGAGTCCAATCCAGTCCTACCCCCACAAACTTGCCATCAGGAGTGACTGGATAATGATCAGGAGTGAGGATCTTTGGTAATGTTTTCTCCCTGGCCCGGGGGACACTGAAGCTGTTGTAATACCTCTATTCCTGCCCTGATGGAGATCGGTTAGCTCTAAACAGAGTAAAAACTGAAGTGTGGCCTTTACTGGTCTGTTTGGCTCAGTAACCATGCAAGTGGTGCATTTACATAGTGAACCATTGAAGGAGCCAAATATTTTGTGAATGTATAAATCATTCAGTGAGTGGGAGTGATGCTGGAGCATCAGCATTTCAGACTAAAAGCTCACATTCAAACTAAATCTTCACCATTGTAACTTCAACATCTAATGGGAAGAACAGTTTGACAAATTGTTTGTTTAAGATGGCAGCTCCTTGTTGCCTCCAGTGCGTCACTGGCAAATAGTTAAAGCAATGGCATCAGCATCCATAAGCAACCATTCTGTCTTTCTCAGAATCCTAGGGTTAACTAAGCGGGGATGGGGAAATGGAACAGAATAGAGAACAGCACGCTTACAACGCCTTTAGAAGTGACTAGAGCCCGAGGTATTGCATCCATTGGGCAATAGCCTCTATAGAATATGAGGAAAATAAACGATCTAGGTTATGTTATCAGTGAAAATCAAGTCAAAGCATCACAATTTTCACAGAACAGTGACTATTAGAAGCTAAATAGATGAAATCATCAACACAGCACTAAGATGCAGTAAGAAAAAGCACACGCTTGCATTAGCAGGATACAAATGAAGACTGGTTATATATGGTTGTCTGAGACACTAGCCAGACCCAATCTTTATGGTTATGTCTGCCCTAGGGATACAGACATAAGCAACAGTGGCGATTCTGCACATCAGGAATTTAAGTTCTGAAAAAAGGATCAAAAATGTGGCTTTTCTACTTTAGAGGAGGATATGGTGAGAAGTAGCAGTTGAAATATTGAAGATTGTGGACATAATTGGGGGGAGAAAAAAATGGAGCTTAATTGGTGGTTTCACAACCTACAAATTAGGAGGAGAATCAGGAGTAAGAAAGGAAGCTGGATAACTTCAAAAGTTTTTTTCTACCCAAAAGGCTGATTATGTTGTCGAAAGTTATCAAAAAAGGTCATTTAAGTATTAATGCGAAGGAGGAGATAATTAAATGTGTTTCTGGAGGGAGATGGGGAGATTAAGGGAAGTAGCAAAGAGGAATTGGTGAGGAGTTTATCTATAAAACAAGGAGCAGCTTGTTGGACCTAATTTATTTTTCCCATTCTTAAAAATTCTAGTGTTCTTATAGTGATAGAACTGTAAAATAAAAAAAAAAGTGCAAAAAGGTAACAAGTTATACCTCAGGAAAAGTAGCAGCAACTGGGTGGTCAGTTACAAATAAGACAAGAAATATAATTTACATGTAATAAGATTTAAATGTTGGTAAGATCACAGCTGCAATCTACCAGCAGCTTTTAAAAGTCACCACTTCAGGCTACCAATAAACTTTGGTGGTTCACAGGTAAATGAAGCAAATCTTTACTCATACAAAGTTAGTTCACTTGTAGAAAGAATGTTTTGTCATACTGTGATAAAAGCTCTTGATAAAGAAAAAAAATGTTGCCCATTACTGACCAGAAGTAACGCTACTCTGCTGAAATTTACTTTTTAAAAAAAAAGTGTTTTTTCCACAAACAATGCATTCATTAATCTGTAAATGCAACAAAAATTTCAATTTCAGTGCAGTAGCGCTACTTACCATAGCAGAATGATTTAAGCCCCATGTACTGATCCAGGGTCGCTGAAGAACAAAGACCAAGTGGATAAATGGTTTGTTTTCCTTGCGCAACTAAATTTGTAGTTTTGAAAAAGCCATACTCTAGAGTTATAGAACAGCTGCAATAGCCTGCTAATAAACAGAAAAATTCCCCTTTATAAACATCAAGGCCATGCAAGCCGCTTCATTTAGTTGGGTGCACAGGACATATCTCAAATACAGTCGCTACTTTTAAAAAAAATTAATTCACAGGATGTGGATGTCATTGGCAAGGCCCGCCTTTATTGCCCATCCTTAATTGCCTTGGAGATGGAGGCGGTGGTGATGATCCTCTTTCTTGACAACTGATTGGCTTGCTAGGCCCTTTCAGCAGTCAATTAAGAGTCATAGAGTCATTGAGAAATACAGCACCGAAACAGGCCCTTCGGCCCACCGAGTCTGTGACGACCATCAACCATCCATTTATACTAATCCGACATTCATCCCATTTTCCCTCTCACATTCCCACCTTCCCTCAATTCTCCTACCACCTACCTACACTAGGGGCAATTTTTTTTACAATGGCCAATTTACCTATTAACCCGCAAGTCTTTGGCATGTGGGAGGAAACTGGAGCACCCGGAGGAAACCCACGCGGTCACAGGGAGAACTTGCACAGGCAGTACCCAGAACCGAACCTGGGTCACGAGAGCTGTGAGGCTGTGGTGCTAACCACTGTGCCGCCCAGTCAACCACATTGCTGTGAGATTGAACTCACATATACGTCAGACAGGATAAGGATGGCAGACTTCCTTTCCTAAAGAACATTAGTGAACCAATTGGGCTTTTACAACAATCTGGTAGTTAAATGATCACCATTACTGATACCAGCTTTTCATTTCAGATTAATTTAATTAACTGAATTTAAAATCCCCAGCTATCGTGGTTGAACTTGAACTCATGTCTCTGGATCATTAGTCCAGACCTGTGAGTTACTAGTCCAGTAACATAACCACTACATTACTGTTCCTGGTGGACTATTGCTTAATTAGGACAAAACAAAGGAGAGCCTTTTCAGTACATGACCTGGGCTAGCATGGAGACTGGGCAGTTTCAAAAATAATCACAGGACTGAAGCATTACTATGTCACAAACTTGCCTTACTTGATACAATAGCCCAATAAAGCTGGAAATGCACGTAAATCTATTAGAACGGATCAGGATATAATGATGGGAGAATCAAAATTTCAACAATACTCAAATACTGGACAAGGGCTAAGTTCTAACAACTACATTTTTCATCAATTTTCTTCCTTCCTTTCCGAAAAGTGCTGTTTCTGTGGTATGATTCCATGTGCTTCGGCTGCTCATCAGTATCTTGCTCAAGTGTCCATTCCTCGTGTGTTAATATAGTCAGTGAATGGCAGCAGCTGTAGGGGACATCATATTGGATGCTGACTATTCTTATTTGATGTCCTCATGTGCACTCTCCACCTAGGAGTCACAGAACCTGCAAAAAAGTCTTCCCTTCCCACACCCCAGCACAGAGAAATTGCTGCACCCATCACTGCCCATTTTGAGTAACACAAAATTTGGCTGGCTTGAAAGTTGTCATTTCCCCCCCCCCCCCTCCATATATATGTACAATAATGCGAAAGTGTTTGCATCTGGAAGACTAAATGGGTTATTTCAATTCTGGATTCTTGCTAAAATTCACTACCAATGAGATGGAAGGTGGCTATGGAAGTCAAAAGTGCATCTACCTGCCATCACTCATTTGCTTTAGTTGCAGTTCATTTTTGTCTGTTTTGTTTAGACTTTCTATTTACCTGCATCGAATTGAAAAAGTTTCCGACTATAGATTGTGTTTTGCTGCAGCAACAAGAAGTTTGAATTTAAACAGAAGTTAATTGGTGAAATGTCTTATTTTCCCACTGTTGATGTTTTTTTTTAACCGTGCTTAGTAATATTTTACAAGATTCCCAGCTCCAGGACATTACATCTCAGTAGATCATTATTCAGTCAACCCAAACAAACATTCTGTCTTACTGCAATTACAATTGACTTTGCGAGTATGTGTGAGAGAAAAGGGGGGGGGGGGGGGGGGGGGGGGGGGAAAGAGAGAGAGGGGGGGGGGTGGAAAGAGAGAGAGAGAGAAAAAGACAGGGGATGGGAGAGAGGGGCGAGATTGCTGAAATATGGGATACAAAAACAGAAAATACTGGAAACACTCAGACCATTCAGCATCTTTGGAGTGAGCAGACAAATAATAATGACGGACTTGCTGAGTGTTTTCAACATTTACGGTTTTGTTTTCAAATTTCCAGCATCTACTTTTTTTTTTACATTTTATGTTTTTATCTGCAGGATAAATCCAGATGAAATAAGCATTACATAGAAATTGAGATCACAGTAAATTGTTCAACCCTACTGTAAAAGAAAACAAAAATAATTATTCAAATTCTCCTTAAATAGTAATTGGACAAAAAAGCTGCTTCTAAACTTGGTCTTCCAAGCAATTGTGAATATTTTGATATTGTGTTATTGGAACTTCTTTAGCCTGAGCAAATTTGTAGTCCAGTGTAATTATAAATTACATCACACTCAGACTAATAAAATTCTTTTTCTGCTGCAATACTAATATTTGAATGCAAGTAGAAATTTTCAAGGTGTAAAGGAAGTCTAAGTAATTAACATGAGGTCATTTAGCATGAAATGTTTGCCCCAGAAGTTACTGTACTGGTGAGTTTCAGGGCAATATTTAACTCTGATAACTGGGAAATTCTGCTGAACCCAGGCCTTAAAAGAAATTAATAGCACAAGAGATCATGGAATGAGACATGTCACATGGTCCATGACACCACTGTCCCCTTGACATTCAATGGCATTACAATCGCTGAATTCCCCCTTATCAACATCATAGGGGTTACCATTGACCAGAAACTGAACTGGAGTAGCCATATAAATACCGTGGCTACAAGAGCAGGTCAGAGGCTAGGAATCCTGTGGCGAGTCACTCACCTCCTGACTCCCCAAAGCCTGTCCACCATCTACAAGGCACAACTCAGGAGTGCGATGGAATACTCTCCACTTGCTTGGATGAGTGCAGCTCCAACAACACTCAAGAAGCTCGATAACATCCAGGACAAAGCAGCCAGCTTGACTGGCACCCCATGCACAAACATTCACTCCCTCCACCACCGACGCACAGTGGCAGCAACGTATACCATCTGCAAGATGCACCGCAGCAACACACCAAGGCTCCTTAGATAGCACCTTCCAAACCCGCGACCTCTACCACCGAGGAGGACAAGGGCAGCAGATGCACGGCAACACCACCACCTGCAAGTTCCCCTCCAAGCCACACAACATCCTGATTTGGGACTATATTGCCGTTCCTTCACTGTCGCTGGGTCAAAATCCTGGAACTCCCTCCTTAACAGCACTGTGGGTGTACCTACACCCCAAGGACTTCAGCGGTTCAAGAAGGCAGCTCATCACCACCTTCTCAAGGGCAATTAAGGATGGGCACTCAATGCTGGCCTAGCCAGGGACACCTACATCCCATGAATGAATTAAAAAAACTTCTCAAAAACAATGTAATATGTCATCATTTTACCCAAGTACCAGTGGATATGCAGTCAATCCCATTTAAGAACACATTTGATCATAGCATTCTCCTCAACTACTGCTCCTATTTAGGAGATTAAGTGGATTCCCAAACTTTCTTCCAGCATTAGCTAAAAATTAGTGCCCAGTCATTCCCATTATTGGAACAATTTTGCCATTCCAATTGCTGAATACCTGGAGTACCAGAGCAAATTCTCATATAAGCTTAGATTCAGAAACACAATTTTACTCCTCTAAGCATGGCTGCTTCTGATCCAGTCATAGGAAGTTATGTCACTTCCCATTCACTCCTTAATAGAATTGCCAGATATGACACAAAACTTCATTTCTAAAAGACAAAATAAATTTTCAAAATATTCACACAGCAACATTCAGTAGACAGATAAAGAAACCACAAACTACCACTTAATTTTACCTAAAGACAGCAGCACATTACAGTACATTTTTGTATGCAGTATTTTTTTTCGAAGAGTTGGTGATTACAAAGATGGCATGGCCTTACATTCCAATTTGTGATGACACATGGATTGAAATTGATGTATTGAAAAAGCTGTTCATACTCAAGCCAGTAGGTACAATCAAATCATAATCCGAATTCAAGCATAATGTTCCTCCACAAATCAGACATGAACAATAAAATTGCCTCTCAACTTGTGTCAATGCCACTTAAAAAGTTCACAATTTTTATAGTGAAGGAAAGCAAGTAAGAATATCACAGATTTGATGGGGTGCGTTGTTTCTGTACATTAATGTCATCCCTAGCCATAATTAACTCGATACATGGAACAGACTAAAAGGTTTGCAGCATTAAGAAGCTCTTAAGACCTGGAGCAACCAGAATTTCTTGAAGAATAACAGCTATCCAAGAAACTGTGTGGATTGTGACTTTTTAATCTCTTAGATCTAAGTTTCAATCTAATCCAGGCGAATAGGATATAAAGCTCCCAAGTCGGTTTCCTGAATATGAAATCCAGCCTCAACCTAATTTGCATTAGGTATGGGCTAAACTCTCCCTAATTCAACACGAACAGATAATCTCATTCAGAGAAGCCAGAGACCAAACGTGGATTCTGAGGCACATTGTGGGGGCAGAGTAAAAGGAACTTTCCTCCAGTGTTATAAGTATTCCACTCCTGGCACTGACATCCTTCACATTGGAATACAAAGGTTTAATCATTTATATATTCTTTTGATATTGCTTTTAGGGTACAAAATCAACTACTTCAAAAATGATATTGAGACAGAGATATAGGGAAGGGTGAGGACATGGAGGGATTTGAAAACAAGAATGAGAATTCTAAAATCAAGATGTGGCTTGACCCAGGAGCCAATGTAAGTCAGCGAGAACAAGGGTGATAGGAGAATGGACTTGGTGCGAGTTAAGATGTGGGTAACAGAGTTTTGGATGACCTTAAGTTTCTGGAGGGTAGAATGTGGGAGACCAGCCAGGAGTGCATTGGAATAGTCAAGTCTAGAGGTAAATTAGGGTTTCCACAGCAGATTAGCTAAAACAGGGACGAAGTCAGGCAATGTCATGGAGGTGGAAATAGGCAGTCTTCATGATGGTGCAAATATGAGGTCAGAAGCTCATCTCTGGTCAAATGTGACACCTAGGTTGCAAACAGACTGGCTTAATGTCAGACTGCTGCCAGGAAGAGGGCTGTAGTCAGTGGCTAGGGAACAGAGTTTGGAGCGGGGACTAAAAATTATGCCTTCAGTCTTCCCAATATTTAATTGCAGGAAATTTCTGTTCATCCAGTACTGGATGTCAGACAAGCAGTCTGATAATTTAGCAATAGTGGATGCATCGAGAGAAGTGGCGGTGAGGTAGAGCGGAGTGTCATCAGCATTCATGTGAAAGGAATTCTGTGTGCTTTTGGACAGTCCGTGCAACTACAGGCCAGTTAGCTTACATCAATGGGGGGGGGGGAGGGGGGGGGGAAAGAAGGTTTGAGAAACAATAATCAGGGGGAAATGACTTGGATCTTGCAATACAGAGTAGAATTTCAAAATTTGCTGATAATACCAAACTTGGAGGTGTGGCAACAGTGAAGATGATATGAACAGCCTGCAACAGGACATAGATAGGTTAGCAGAATGTGCTAGATGAAATGCAATATTGACAAGTGTGAGGTGATGCATTTTGGCAGAAGGAATACTTAGTGCATTGATCTTTGAAGGTGGCAGGACATACTGAGAGTGTGGTTAGTAAAGCATATGGGATCTTGAGCTGCACAAATAAGAGGCATTGAGTACAAAAGTTGGGACATTATGCTGAAACTTTATAAAGCTCTGTTTAGGCCCCAACTGGAGTATTGCATTCAGTTCTAGTCACCACACTTGAGGAAGGATGTGAGGGTCGTTGACAGGTTATAGAGGAGATTTACGAGAAACATTGCAGGGATATGAGATTTTAATTACAAGGTTAGCTTGGAAAAGCTGGGGCTGTTTTCCTTAGAGCAAAGGAAATTGAGGGGAGATTTAATACAGGCGTACAAGATTATGACAGGCTTAGTTAAGTTAGTCAAGGAAAACGTATTCCCATTAATTAATCGAACAAGGACTAGGGGGACACAAATTGAGGGTTCTGGGCAAGAGATGCAGGGGGAATATAAGGAAAAACTTTTTATGCAGCAGGTGGTAATGACCTGGAATTTGCTGCCCATAAGGGCGGCGGAAGCAGAGACAATCAAAAATCTCAAAAGGAAATTAGATGGGCACTTAAAGGAAATAAACTTGTAGGACTATGGGGATCAAGTGGGAGAGTGGGACTGACTGGATGGCTCCGTGGAGAGCTGGCATGGCCTCCTTCTGTGCTGTCGATGACTCTATGGTTCTATGTCACCATGGGGCAGCATGTAAATGAAAAATAGGAGGTGCCCAAAGGATAGATCCTTGGGATTTACCAAAGTTAACATTGCAGAAGCAGGAAGAGAAGCCTTTGCAAGTGATTCTCTGGCTATGATTAGGTAGATAACAATGGAACCACGTGAGAGCAGTCCCACTCAGCTAGACAACAATGTAGAGGCACTGGAGGAGGAAGTTGTGGTCAACTGTGTCAAAGGCTGCAGACAGGTCGAGAAGGGAAAGCTTACCTTTGTCACAGTCACATAGGATGTCATGTGTGGCATGTAAGAGGATAGTTTTTTTTTCATTTGCCCCTTTTGGGACAATTAAAATAGAAACTAAATGGCTGAGAGAAAATAAGTTTTTCTGCAAAGCACGCAAGTTACCCCATATAATCCTTTTAGAAACATGGATGAACTGAAAATGTAAACCAGCGCATCAATAAGTATCCTGCAAATCACAATACATCAAATTAAAAAGTATCCAATGTTATTAATACCTTAGCTGATGACACATTAGGGATTTGCGGCAGCCATACTGCAATTCTCATCCTGAACAGCTCTGTGACATTTCCAGAAGGTTTTAGTGCAAGACTTATTACAGAACAAAAAGGTACACAGTCACCTTGATGACCAATGGTACACTGTTGGAAAAGGTTTATAAGCACTTGCCTAAGCAAAAATATGACGTGTCAAGATAAAGATGTAATTCAATAGTGAATAATACTCACTCTTAGACTAAGTGGAGATTGTGCTTCCAAATTTCAATCTGCATCTCACTACAATCCTTGAAATTAGTTGTACATTTTCTAATGTACAAGCATCACTTCACCAAATGTTAAAGAAGCCCTTCCCAATTCAAAAACAACTGCACACATCTGTTCATAAATAACTTCAATCTTGTAAAATTTCATCCCAGCTGGGCAAACACGTAATCGCAGGTCAAGCACTTGTATGACTTCTCACCGCAGTGCGCTTTCACGCCTCTCACCAGGTACTGTGAATTGAAGCTGCACGGCTGGCAGCTGAACACTTTGTGGTTCGGTCAGAGATGATGTCCTCTTCCAATAAACTTGGTAGTCATTCTATCTAGCTGCTGTGTATTACCGTCCAATATTAGGCTGCACTTTTGGCACGAGAAAGATATAAACATTTCAGAATTTTCTTCTGCCTCTGTACTCTTGGTATGTATGTACCTGTCTGCAGTCTTTTATGTCGGGAGGAAATTCTGTGTCATTTATATGAAGACCAAACTCCAAAACAACAGAATTTCTAAATAAAATTGGATGTATAGTCTTTCTCCAAATACAATACACTTTACTAAACTGTCTAAAATAATTTTTAAAAATAGGATACTTTTTAATTCTGGGGCCTGCTCTAGTAGAAGCAGGAAATTCTGCCTTAAAACATTTATACCAACAGCTCGTTAGATTGTTCCGTTGAATTTTGGAGCAAAACTTTCTATTTGTTGATTGTTAGTGATCTATTTTCCCTCTTGATCTGGTAGATTAGATTAATTAGATTAGATTAGAGATACAGCACTGAAACAGGCCCTTCGGCCCACCGAGTCTGTGCCGAACATCAACCACCCATTTATACTAATCCTACACTAATCCCATATTCCTACCGCAATCCCCACCTGTCCCTATATTTCCCTACCACCTACCTATACTAGTGACAATTTATAATGGCCAATTTACCTATCAACCTGCAAGTCTTTTGGCTTGTGGGAGGAAACCAGAGCACCCGGAGAAAACCCACGCAGACACAGGGAGAACTTGCAAACTCCACACAGGCAGTACCCGGAATCGAACCCGGGTCCCTGGAGCTGTGAGGCTGCGGTGCTAACCACTGCGCCACTGTGCCGCCCAATTCCAATTGATGTTTTAATGCTTTATTCTGATTTGTTAGTAGACCGGTGATCTAAGTGTGAAGTAATAAAGTGTTTAGATGAAAATTACTCTTCAGCAAAACCCCCAGAATATTCTATTTTCTCAATGAAATATGGGAGTTTGAAATTTTCTGTTCTATAATGTGCTTCCTCACAGATAAAATAAACAAGTTTTTCAGTGGGTTGGCATGAGAGAGAACACAAGAACAGAAGAAATAGGAGGAGACGACCATTTGGCCCCTTGAGCCTATCCGCCATTCAATAAGATCAAGGCTGATCTGACCGTGGCTTTAACTCCACTTTCCTGCCTGTCCCCTATAACCCTTTACTCCCTTGTAGATCAAAAATATGTCTAATTCAGCCTTGAATATATTCAATGACTCAGCCTCCACTGCTCTCTGAGGTAGAGAATTTCAAAGATTAACGACCGCAGAGAAGAAATTCATCATCTCTATCTGAAATGGGAAACCCCTTATTTCTAAACTGTGCCCTGGTTCTAGATTCCCTCACAAGGGGAACATCTTCTCAGCATCGACCCTGTCAAGCCCCCTCAGAATCTTGTGTGTTTCAATAAGATCACCCCTCATTCTTCTGAGCTCCAATGTGTATAGGTCCAACCTGCTCAACCTTCCCTCATAAAACAACCTCTTCATCCCAGGAATCAATCCAGTGAATCTTTTCTGAATTGCATCCAATGAAGTATACCCCTCCTTAAATAAGGAGACCAAAACTGCGTGCAGTACTTTAGGTGTGGTCTCACCAACACCCTGGATGGTTGTAGCAAAACTTCCATACTTGTATACTCCATCCCCCTTGCAATAAAGGCCACCACTCCGTTTGCCTTCTTAATTATTTACTGTACCTGCACACTAACTTTGATTCACTTACAAGTACACTCAAATCCTTCTGTACCACAGCATTTTGCAGTCTCTCCATTTAAATAATATTTTGCTTTTCTATTCTTCTGACCGAAGTGGACATTTCCCATCTGCCAAATTTTTGCCCACTCACTTAATCTATCTACATCCCTTTGCAGTCCTCACAACTTGCTTTTCCCTCTATCTTTGTATCAGCAGTAAATTTGGCTACAATACACTTGGTCTCTTCATCCAAGTCATTAATATAAATTGTAAATAGTTCAGGCCTCAGCACTGATCCCTGTGGCACTCCACTAATTACAGTTTGCCAATGTCAAAATCATCCATTTATTTTGACTGTTTCCTGTTAGTTAGCTAGTCTTTTATCCATGTTAATGTATTAGCCCGAATAGCATGAGCTCTTAAATTGTTTAGTAAGCTTTTATGTGGCGCCTTATCGAATGCCTTTTGGAAATCCAAATATATTAAATTTACTGGTTCCCCTTTATCCACCCTGCTGGTTATATCCTCAAAAAACTGAAATAAATTTGTCAAATACAAGTTCCATTTTATAAAACCATGTTGACTCTGCTCGATTGTATTGTGATCTTCTGAATGTCCTGCTACTACTTCCTTATTAATGGATTCTAACATGTTCCCAATGACAGATGTTACACCAACTGGCCTATAATTTCCTGCTTGCTGTCACACCCCCACCGAATAGAAGTGTTAAATTTGCATTTACCAATCTGTTGGGGCCTTTCCAGAATCTAGCGGATTTTGGAAGATTACAATCAATGCATCCACCATCTCTGCAGCCGCTTCTTTTAAGACCCTAGGATGCAGGCCATCAAGTCTTGGGAACTTGTTAGCCTTTAGTCCCATTAGTTTCCTATTATTTTTTCCTCTAGTAATGGTAATTGTTTTAAGTTCCTCCCTCCCTTTTGACTCTTGATTTTCTGCTATTCTAGGGATGCTTGTTGTGTCTTCTACTATGAAGACAGATACAAAATACTTGTTCAAAGTCTCTTCCATTTCCTTGTTTCCTATTAATTTCCCAGTCTCATCCACTAAAGGTCCAGTGTTTACTTTGGCTACTCTCTTCCTTATTATATATTTGTAGAAGCTCTTACTGCCTGTTTTTATATTTCTTACTAGTTTATTCTCATTCTAATTTCTTTCTCTACTTTTTTTTTAGTTATCTGCTGCTGGTTTCTAAAATTTTCCCAATCTTCTGACCTACCACTAATCTTCACAGCATTATATGCCCTTTCTTTCAATTTGATACCATCCTTAGCTAGCTTCGGATGATGCATCCTTTTCAGAGTCTTTCTTTCTCAATGGAACATATTTTTGTCGATAGTCAGAAAATATCACTTAAATGTCAGCCACTACTCATCTATTGAGTTACCTTTTAATGTATTTTCCCAATCCACTGTAGCCAACTGTCTTCATACCCTTATAATTGCCTTTAAGTTTAGAACAGTAGCTTCAGACACAGGTTTCTCACCCTCAAACGTGCAATTCTATCATGTTATGATCACTCTTGCCTACAGGATCCTTTACTGTAAGATCATTAATTAATCCTGTCTCATTACACATAACCATTTCTAAAATAGCCTGTTCCCTGGCTGGTTCCAGACATATTGTTCCAAGAAACTGTCTCGAATATGCTATGAACTCTTTCTCTTTTCTAATCTGATTAGTCCAATTTATAAGAAGATTGAAATCATCCACGATTATTGCAGAAGCCCCCGTTATTTCTTAATTTCTACACTGTCCTGCAGTTTGGATACTGTTAAGTGGCCTGTAAACTACACCAGTGACTTCTTTCCCCAACTTTTTCTTACCTACACACAAACTGATTTTACATCTTGACCTTCCGAGTCAAGATCATTTCTCACTATTGTACTGATCTCATACTTTATTAACAGAGCTACCCAACCTCCTTTTTCTTTCTTCCTATCCTTCCAAAATGTCAAATATCCTTGAATAATCAGTTCCCAGCCTTGATCACTCTGCAACCACGTAATGGCTTTCATATCATACCCATTTATTTCATTTGCGCTATTAATTCTTCCATCTTGCTACGAATGCTGCGTGCTTTCAGATAAAGAACCTTTAATCCTGTCTTTTTACCATTTTTCCCTAGTCTGACCCTATTTGCTGATGTACTCTTATGTTTGCACGCTTTGTCCCTTCCTGTCACGCTCTAGTTATCATTTACTGTATCTCTACCCTGCACTATTACCTTGTCCTTTCTCCTTAACTTTCTAAATCTCCCCTCACATGAACCCTCTCTTCAGGGAGGCAGACTGAGAGAATGAACAGAAGCACTGGCTAATGACAATTCTCAGCAGTTTCTCCACTAACAAGACAGCTGCGCTGAGGGTCACTAATTTATCTATATAATCACTCCATTTCTTTTAATATCACCTTGGACGACAAACTTCAACAATTGCTCGATAAGCATTTCTCCCTTCTTTGCCTGCAGGTATTGACTTGTGCTCGAGTGGGGAAGACACTCTATGGGTCCTAGCCACACTTCACTATCCCACCTAAATGACTATTCTAAACGTGTAATCCCATGTAGAGGTGTCGGTGAACTATTAACCAATGCAGCCTCTTAGCTGAGATTGAACTTGTCCTCATCTAATGGACACACAAACATTTCAGTTGTTGTCCCTGAATAGAAATAAAATGGAGGAACCCAGCACAATTCCTTTTTTCCCTGGTCCAAGGCACCAAAATCAACTGTAATATCCAAAATACAGCCTACAGGAACTGAGTGAATTTACCACAGACTAAAGGTCAAAGCAAAGAAAGTAAGCGTGAACAGAAAAAGTCCAGATGGGAGCAGAAAAATTGTAAAGGGACATGGATTAAGCGAGTGGGAAAGATTATGGCAATGGAGTTCAATGTGAGCAAGTGTAAGGCTATCTATCCACCTTAGATCCAAGGAAGATACATTGCAGTGTTTTCTAAATGGCGAGTAACTAGGAGCTGCAAACGAACAAAGATCTGGCAATCCAAGCAGAAAAATTAAAAGTTAGTGGACAGGTACAAAAGAAAATCAAAATGGCTCATGCAATTTTGGCCTTTATCTCAAGGTGCCTGGAATACCAAAGGGAGGAAGTTAAGCTGGACTTGCATCAAGTCTTGACCAGACCCCATCTGGATTACTATGTTCAGTTTTGGCACTGCACCTTAGGAAGGATATATTGGCCTTGGAGAGTGTGTTGAGTGAAACCAGGGCTTACAGAGTTAAATTACAAAGACAGGTTGAATAAACTTTGCTTGTATTTTCTTGAGTAGAGGCAACTGAGATATGCGAGATGACCAGTGTTTAAAATGTTAAAAGGATTTGATAGGGTCAATATGGAGAAACCATTTTCTCTGTTAGGGGAAATCAAGAATATGGGGACATAATCTTAAAATCAGACTTAATTCATTGACTAAAATGAAGAAGCACTTTTGCACACAAATTATAGTAGATAGCTGGAACTCTCTCGCCAACCCCCTCAAAAGTTCTAGATGCAAGGAAAACTGGAGCTTTCAAGACTGTTCGTGTACCTATATTCAACCTTAGAATGCTCTAGACAAATGAACATGCACAATTTGCATTATCATGACTTCTTTTTGTACTATTTAAATTTCCTAAGAGAATGTGATAACATTTCCATGATGTGAACATACTTATTAATATTCCAGAACTTATTTAATCTACTATGCCTACCTTCATGTCCATAACATGGTCCACCTCCACCTCAACACGGCTATTGCTAAAACCTTCCACCCATGTATTTGTCACCTTCAGATTCAACTTCTGCCACACTCTCTTGCTCAGCCTCCCATCCTTTGCTCTTCATGAATTTCAGCTCATCGAAATCTCCACTGCTGGTTTTGAATCCCACACCCAGTCACATTCACCAATACCTCTGTCCTCGCTGACTGACATTGATTCCCCCAAAACCTCCCAATTAAAATTCTCATTCTTCTTGTTAAACCACTGCACGGCTTTCCCGTTATAAATTAAATAACATGTCTTTTGGAGCAAAAGGGAGCCCATGCAGGCTGCACACAAGCACCCAATGTGCTCAAGGTAATTTATTTGTTCAAATGATACCCAATCCATAAGATACCCAAGTGTAGCCCATTATTTAGTTAGAAATGTATGAATGGTGAACAGCCAATTCTCAATTAGTTTGAAGTCAAGAGCAGAAGGAATCACTGAGTTTGATTAAACTTCAATGTTTAATTATTTGCTTGCTAACCTTGCCTGCATTCGCTTACATGATATTGCAGACTGTTGTTCACATAAAAATAGAAAATTCTGGAAGTGAAAGAAATTGAGGTAGCAGAATTCTTGAGGTGCATTCAGGAGAACTTTTTTTGCCCAGTATGTAGCAAGTCCAACAAGAGATGGCACAGTTTTAGACTTAATTTTAGCAAATGAAGATGGGCAGGTGGAAGGAGTAGCAGTGGAAGAGCATTTTGTGGCAGTGATCATAATTCAGTCAGTTTTGACATAATTATGGAAAAGGACAGATTTAGAACAGTAGTTAGAGTTCTCAATTTGGGCAAGGCTAATTTTACTAAACGGAGAACTGATTTAGCGAAAGTGGACTGGAAACAACTACTTGAAGTGGGGGGCATTCAAATGGGAGATTCAAGAGGTTCAGAGTAAACATGTTCCCACAAAGGAAAAGGGTGAGATAGCCAAATCTAGAGCCCCATGGATGTCAAGGAGCTTACAGGGCAAGATAAGGCAGAAAAGGAAAGCTTATGTCTGACAGAGAACTCAATACTACAGAAAGCAGTGAGGATTATAGAAAGTGGAGGGGTGAAAACAAAAAGGAAATTAGGAAAGCAAAGAGAGGGCATAAAAGAGTATTGGCAAGCAAAATCAAGGTGAACCCAAAGATATTTTATCAATGCATTAAGAGCAAGAGGATAACCAAGGAGAGAGTAGGGCCCATAAAAGACTAAAAAGGTAACCTACGTGTAGGGGACGGAAGATGTTGGTATGGTTCTTAATGAATACTTTGCATCTATCTTCACAAAAGGGGACGGTGCAGGTATTGTAGTTAAGGAGGAGGAGTGTGAAGTATTGGATGTGATGAACATAGGGAGAGAGGAAGTATTAATGGGATTAGCATCCTTGAAAATTGATAAATCATCATGCCGGATGAAATGTATCCTAGGCTACTCAAAGAATCAAGAGAGGAAATAGCAGAAGGTCTGACCATCATTTTCCAGTCCTCACCGGATACAAGTGTGGTGCTGGAGGATTGGAGAACTGCTAACATTGCACCTCTGTTTAAAAAGGGAGCGAAGGAAAAAATGAATAATTATAGTTTCAGTAAGTCTAACCTCAGTAGTGAGCAAATTATTGGAATCTGTTCTGAGAGACAGGATAAACTATCACTTAGAAAGGCACAGGTTAATCAAGGATAGCCAGCATGGACATGTTAATTTGAAGCACCATGGAGGATAGATGAGGGTAGTGCAGTTGATGTGGTCAACATGGATTTTAGCAAGACTTTTGACAAGGTCCCACGTGGCTGACTGGTTAAAAAAATAAAATCCCATGGGATCCAGGGAAATGTAGCAAGGTGGATACAAAATTGGCTCAGTGGCAGGAAACAAAGGGTATTTGTTGACAGGTGCTTTTGCAACTGGAGGGCTGTTTCCAGTGGTGTTCTGCAGGGCTCAGTACTGGGTCCCTGCTTTTTGTGGTATATATTAATGATTTGGACGTAGACGTAGGGGGCATGATCAAGAAGTTTGCAGACAACACAAAGGTTGGCCGTGTGGTAGACAGCGAGGAGGATAGCTGTAGGCTGCAAGAAGATATTGATGGTCTGGTCAGATGGGCAAAAAAGTGGCAAATGGAATTCAACCTGGAGAAGTGTGAGGTGATGCATTTGGGGAGGTCAAACAAGGCAAAGAAATACACGATTAATGGAAAAATCCTCAGAAGTGTAGAGGATGTTCACAGATCCCTGAAGGTAGCAGGTTGATAAGGTGGTTAAGGCGGCTTCTGGAATCCTTTCCTTTATTAGTCGAGGTATAGAACATAAGAGCAGGGACGTTATGCTGGAACTGTACAGCTCATTGGTTAGGCCACAACAAGAGTACTGTGTGCAGTTCTGGTCATCTCATTACAGAAAGGATGTAATTGCACTAGAGAGGGTACAGAGGAGATTTACAAGGATATTGCCAGAACCGGAAAATTGCAGCTATGAGGAAAGATTGGATAGGCTGGGGTTGTTCTCCTTGGAATAAAGAAGGCTGAGAGGAGATCTGATTGAAATGTTGAAATATTTTGAGGTGCCTGGATAGAGGAGTGGAGGTGAAGGGCCTATTCACCTTTGCAGTGACTAGGGGCATAGATTTGAAGTGATTGGTAGAAAAATTGGAGGGGGGGGGCGGTGGGGATGAGGAAAAACTTTTTCACCGATGGTAAGGGTATGAAACTCATTGCCTGAAAGGGTAGTTGAGGCAGAAACTCTCAACTCATTCAAAAGGAGTCTGGATATGCACCTCAAGTGCCGTAATCTGCAGGGCTGCGGACCAAATGATGGAGGGTGGGATTAGAAACGGTGGATTGTTTTTCGGCCGGCACAGACACGATGGGCCAAGTGGCTTTTTTCTGTGCCTTAAATTTTCTATGATGCTATACTCAGCAGGTTTGACAGTATCTGTGGAGAGAGAGAGAGAGTTAACATTTCAGGTTATTGATCTTTCGCCATAGCTGGAAAAAAATTTAGAGATGTAACAGGTTTTAAGCAAGTACAGAAGTACGGGTGGTGGGGAGGGGGGGGGGGTGGTGGTGGGTAGCAGAAAGAAAGAAAAGGGAAGCTCTGTGATAGGTTCGAAGGCAGGAGAGATTATATGACAAAAGAGATGGTAATGGGACAAATAAAGAATCAGAGTCCTGGCTTTTATCTCAGATTTCCAGCATCTGCAATATTTTGCTTTTGTATTCCTGCTCACATATACTTATGTCCATCAAGAACTTTTCTTCCAAAGATGGTCACCTTCAGGCTTGTCGCTGTTTTCTCTCATTTGAAGGAAGTGATTTCTTCTATCTAGTCCGGCCTTTTATATCCTACTTGTTTACGATCAGTTCCACTTGCTTACTTATCATACCTGGTCCACAACGTTAGACATGTGTTCTTGTATTTCATTAACTTGTTTTTAACGATCCTCCAGGTCCCTTAGCTTGTTAGCAGCCTACTGTTTTCAAGAGTTAATTAGTCATTTAATGAGTACAGATGCCCGTGTGCCTGCACTCTTCTCCACATCTCTCCACTGTCCAATATGTTTTAGTATTTTGCCAAATCAGCAAGCAGCCCCTATATACTTCATCATACAAGAGACAATTTGCTCTCTACACATCTGGTTTTGAAAATGTTCTCTTTAGAGTCAGAGTCATTTACACTATAGCAGGAGGCCATTCAGCCCAGAGTCCATGCCGGCTCTCCATGCAGCCATCAAGTCAGGCCCCCTCCACTGCTCGATCCTCAAAGCCCTGTAAGTTTATTTCCTTCAAGTGCCTATCCAATTTCCTTTTGAAATCATTGATTGGCTCCGCTTTCACCACCCTCATAGGCAGCGAGTTCCAGGTCATTAACACTTGCTGTGTAAAAAAGTTCTTCTTCATATTCCCCCTGAATCTCTTGCCCAAAACCTTCAATCGGTGTCCTTTAGTCCTTGTACCATCAGCTAATGGGAGCAGTTTTTCCATTCTGTCAACAATGTCTTTGTTACAAACCCATTGGAGCTGTAACAACCAAAAACTATAGCCTTGTTTTTCAGGCAAAAATGTCTTAATTTTACAGTAGACTAAGCAGAAATATTTTATATATATGTGTATGGATATATATGCATATAAAAAAAATACACACACACACACAAATACATGCACAAATTGTGTATAACAGCATCTTCTGTAACCTCTTCTCTTCAACCTATCCTTAGTGGCCATGCCTTCAGCTGTTCAGGCCCACTGCCCTGCAATTCTCTTCCAAAACCCCTCTATATAACCACCTCCATCTCCTCCTTTAAGGCCCTCCTGAAATCACATCTCTTCGACCATGCTTTGGGTCACCCCTCCCATTTTCTCCTTTAATTGTGTCTATTTTTGTCTGGTTACTCCTCCATGAAGACATTAGGGATCGTTCTACAGTAAAGATGCTGCATAAATGCAGGCTGTTATCTTTAAATATATCCTAAGTTTCAATCACATTTCTGGACAAACAGCTCTTTTCTTTTTAAAAATAAAAGTTCATCGATTTCACCAAGTAACTGACAGAAATCTACTCCAAAAGATTAGGAAAGCCCCTTTAAACCTCTGGCCAACAATGAAGCTTGACTGCTTAACACCAACACCCTCTGGTCTCATGACAACAGACAAAGTTGAAAACCTACTTTTATGCACCGAGTACGAGTGGGAGTACACTCACTCCCAAAATAAGTCAGGAAAACTTTATGAAGTGCACAGGGAGTTCAAAGTACTCGTCACCACAATCGTCTTTCTCCAATTACAGTTCTGTCAGTCTATCACTACAATTTAGAGTTTTCGATGCTTGCAATTGTTCTCCTCTGAAGCCTAAAGAATCTATGCATTTAATTATACTTCCACTTTTAAAGAAAATAAAAGCAGATAAAATCCTGGAACTCTTCACCCAACAGCATTGTAGGAGTACCTTCACCATACAGACTGCAACAGTTTATGAAGGTGACCCATCACCACCTTCTCAAGACAACTGGAGATGGGCCATAAACGCCAGTCTTTCTCACCACATGCACATCCCAAGAACTAATTTTTAAAAAATGGAATTCCTGTTGGGGAGTGCAATTCTGGTGAAGGGTTGGCTGGTGTGTTTGGGGGGGGGGGGGGGGGCGGTGGGGGGAAGAGATGGGGGTGGTGGGGAGAAGGTGTCCTTGGATCTTCTTCTTTTGGGCCTCCTTATCTCGAGAGACAATGGATACGCGCCTGGAGGTGGTCAGTGGTTTGTGAAGCAGCGCCTGGAGTGGCTATAAAGGCCAATTCTGGAGTGACAGGCTCTTCCACAGGTGCTGCAGAGAAATTTGTTTGTTGGGGCTGTTGCACAGTTGGCTCTCCCCTTGCGCCTCTGTCTTTTTTCCTGCCAACTACTAAGTCTCTTCGACTCGCCACAATTTAGCCCTGTCTTTATGGCTGCCCGCCAGCTCTGGCGAATGCTGGCAACTGACTCCCACGACTTGTGATCAATGTCACACGATTTCATGTCGCGTTTGCAGACGTCTTTATAACGGAGACATGGACGGCCGGTGGGTCTGATACCAGTGGCGAGCTCGCTGTACAATGTGTCTTTGGGGATCCTGCCATCTTCCATGCGGCTCACATGGCCAAGGCTATAAAGTTGCAGTCACTTTCAGTGTGTGAATGTTCCAGCCTTTGCTCTCAATTAAATAAATAACTGAAAATGAAGGTCCACTGAGTTAGCTAAAATCACCTGTTTAGATTTGTAATAAAATGCAGACCCATGGCTCAGTAATACCAATATTTATAATATTGATATCTTAGCCTGATGGTAATTTCCAGCATTATCTGGTGGATGGAAAAAAAATAAGCAGGATTTTATCTCCACTTCCAAAGCAATGTTCCCTCTGATTTTTTGGGGGAGCAGGTGGGCAGTATGTTTAAGTGCACAGCCGCTTTAAATTTCTTTACACAGCCTTGCATGTGTGATAATTTAAAAGGGGCCAACTTTCACGTGACATGCAGAGGAACTTTCAAGTTGCTGTGTGGCCACACAACATAGAAGGAACATTGCTTCCAATAATGTATTTGTAATATTCTGCCCATAAGTGTAATATCTACCCTTGTTCTCATTTCTGCTTTTATTTTCACTGCATCCTCATCTTTACCCTCAATCCTCTTTCTTTCATTCTATTTAATAGCTAATAAGTAACAAGGATGAACAACTTTGAGCTGTTCCCCTGCATTCTTAGGATTCACTTAAATGAACAGCACCAAACGTTTAGCCTTCCATTCAGTTATGTGCAACCTCTCCTTTCAGTAGAAATAATCAGCTATTCTTCTGTCTATCCACTAAAATATTTCAGTTATCTATAAAATTAATCTTCCTACTTCGCCCATGTATACACCATTTTAACAATCATTTCAGTCTGTTACCCTGCTTATTTTTTCCCCATTCATCGGATACAGCTGGAATTTTCCATCAGGTTTGCACCTAGCTTTAAACACGTCTACAAATCTTCATATTCCCTTGATTTCTATTTGTATCTTCAATACAAACATGTAACATTACTGTTGTTTCAGGCCTATCATTAATTAGCTCATCAATCTTTGTTCCCATATTTTATACACCTGCCTAAGGAAAATAACAAACCTCTCATTATTCCTAATGATTCTGGCGATTGAAGAACCTACTGCAATGGCTTACTTATCTGTTTGCCCCTTTCCGGTACCCCTCTCCCATCCTTTGTTGCTTCACCTTCATCATTGTCTGCTTTCACCTCTGCTACTGGATATCCATTTCTATGTTTGGTGTAGGATCCAGTTAAAGTCATCCATTTTGCTAGAAGGCCAAAGGATCACGATGACTCACTAATTAATATCAGTGCTCACCATACTGCTGAACTACAGTACTCAATGCCAACCAATGCTTTAGACAACTCATCAATCAGCTGCTTGGCCTGTCCTGTCCTCCTGGTGCGCTGCTCGGAATATTATCATTTTGGATATTTGACCTCTGTTTCATACATTTTCAGGGAGCAGTTCAGCTGTTTGAAGTATGTTAAACTGTGCTCCACTCAGGGTGGAGCAATAAGAATGAACATTAAAAGTGCTAACATTCCGATTGACCTATTTGCTGCTCAGTACTTAAAACTCTTCATCTGGGGATTCTGGCACAAAACTAAAATCAGTGCAACCAGCCCGTACTGATCAGGGCAACTAATGCAAACAGGTTATGGTGGTATTGAACTTCTGGTACTCGACTAACAACCTAGAGGTTGGAAGCTCAAATCCAACCATGGAAAGATCTGAAAGTTGGGAGTTTATGAGCTGGCATCAGAAATAAAATAATCATGAAAGGCTTTTGGACTACCAAAAAGGAACTGGTTCACACATGCCCTTTCTTTGGGCAAGGGAACCAGTCACCATGACTTGACCGAGCATACAACTGACTCCCCACCCAGTCTACACAGTTGACTTGTAAAACCTAACCAAGGCCCACGACCAGAGTCTCAGGACAACTAGGGATGGCTAATAAGAGAGTGCAATTTGACCACTATCTTTTCACGAGCACAAAAAGTCAATCCCTCTGCTGATGACAGAATCAGTAATATAAAGAACTCCAATGACAAAAATCTGATATTTTTCTTGCCTCATTAAGACTAGACATTACACCTACAAATCTTCCATCATTTAAGGCAAGAAATTATCTGCATTCGAGATATTCCAATCTTTCCACCTCTGCCATAGCTCAACCACATCCTGCTTGAGCCATTCCATCTGTTTGCATTTGACGTGGACAAATTCCTCTATTGCCCCAAATGACAACCTGCATTGTCAAATTGTGTAGGTCACATTTCAGACACATAAATCAATCCTTGCTTTCCAACTGGCTCAAGTTTACTCATCAATTAGCACTTTAAGACTAAGCATCATCAATTCCCTTTTATATATATTAACCAATCCACTTCCAATACTCTAGTTATATTTAAATATACCTTCTACGTCAGCTTGGATCAGTTTGTAGTGCTGTCACCCAAGTCAGAAATGGGATTCCTGCACTATTCCTGGCACTGAGTGCAGTACTGAGTGAGTGCTGCATTGTTGAAGGCTCAGTGTACCAGTTTTGGTGATTAAATTGAATATTAAAAATCCCAGAGCATATTCAAAGAGCAGTGTTCTGATCAACATTCTTTCCTCAGCCAAAAGTACCAAAAGATCAGCTCATTGATCCCACTGCTGTTTGTGGGGCATTGCTGTGCACAAGACGGCTGCCATGTTTGCCAGCATTACAGTGATTATTCAAAGAAGTTTGTTGTATATGAAATACTTTGAGACATTTCTGAAATATGGCACCATACGAATGCAAGTGCTTTCTTTTGTTGATACGTCTGTCTCTCGTTTCATTGCACATGTAAATTTGAAGAATATGGCCTTCTCTTTTCCGTTTCTTAGCTCCATGTTACTATTTCTCAATACATCTTCTCTCTGCTGCTTTTGACTATCTTTTACATCTCTTCCGCTTCCCTCTACCTTATCCTTCTTTCCTTTTGATATTACTGTTCGCCAGCTCAGCGCCCTATTTGACCTCAAGTTAAGCTTCTGACCCCAAATGCTCCCCA
Source organism: Heterodontus francisci (assembly GCF_036365525.1). Lineage (NCBI taxonomy): Eukaryota > Metazoa > Chordata > Chondrichthyes > Heterodontiformes > Heterodontidae > Heterodontus > Heterodontus francisci. Next base: position 133,374,287 of record NC_090373.1, read on the forward strand.
TCACAAAGACTGCCTACTTCCACCTCAGTAACATTACATATTGCCGACCCTGCCTCAACTTATTTGTTGCTCAAACTCTCCACTTTGGTTTTGTTCCCTCCAAACGTGACTATTCCAAAACTCTCCTGGACTCTCATCTTCCACCCTCCGTAAAGTTGAGCAAAACTCTGCAGCCAGTATCCTAACATGCATCATGTTGCGCTCACCCATCACCTCTGTGCACGGTGACGTAGAGTCACTACTGGCTCAAAGTATTGCTATGAAAGTGCTTCCATTTTTTGTTGTTTTTGAGGACTCATTTAAAATGTGGAAATGGATTCATTGGAAGGCTGAAGATTTCATAGATGCTGGACTTTGTCCTTTCAGTGAATTTTCAACAAAAAACAGAGGTCTTGTTTGAAAACAAACCTTTACTAGATATCACTTGCCTTAAGCTCAATAAACAGAAAGCTTGGTGACTTGGGGAAGATGTTTGCAGAGATGAAGTGACATGCCAAGATTTATGAGGCTTAGGAATTGGTTTCACTTCTGAGATCTTGTTTTGGTTCAGTTGGGGTGTGGTCAGTATTGAAAAGCAGTTGGTCTTGTAGCCTGCTGAAAAAGAAACACCCAGCTCAGCTTTCCTGTACCTCTCTTAGGGGCCCTGAGAAATCCAGAGTGCCAGCTCCTCTTTCTCTACCTCTTTGAAAAAACCCTGCGAATCCAGAGTGTGGTAACTAAAACCCCTGATGCCACATTTCTCCTGGAAAGCCTGTACGACATCTCCAGAACTAACTGCTTCTGAAAAGATCCCAGTGACCCGTCTCCGTGTACCCAGATGCCAGACCAAAAGGGACAACTGACATCCTTACATATCTTCCCTTTTTTCTTTAAGAATTAGCAAGTATGTGGCCAAAGTTTTGTTTCGTCTTTTTTTTGTAAAAGGCCTCTGCAGAGAAAATTTCTTTACTTTTATCAGTGTGTGGGTGAGTTTGTGGGTCAGGTATTTAAAAAGGGAACTTTCATATTTCAATCTGTGCGTTAATGCTTTGCTTCATTACTGGATAAGTCTTGTTTTTACAATTATGATAATTTTGCTGTTTTATTAAAGAAACATGGTTGGTGTATTTTATTCTGAAAAAAAGAGAGTATATGATTGACTGCATTGGTAACTGGGTAAACATTTAAAATACATGTTGTGACCTGTGGAAGTGGAAGAAGAAAAGACGCCTCGGTTGTAACAGTATCAAATGTTACATTTTCATCTGTATTCAAATTCCTGCATGGCCTCACTCCTCCCCATCTCTGTAACCTCCTCCAATGCTACAATACTTAGAACTCTACTCCTCCAACTCTGGCTTCTTACACATTCCTCATTCTCTTCATTCCACCATTGTGGGCCATGCCTTCAACTGCCTAGGCCCTAAGCACTGGAATTCCCTCCTGAAACTTCTCTCTTCCCCTTTAGGCTGCTCCTTAAACTCACCCTAAGCCTTTAGTTAACTCTCCTAATGCTTATTCCTTTGCTTCGGCATCACTTTTGGCCTGATTACGCTTCTGTGAAGTGATTGGGACATTCTCCATTGTTAAAACTGGTATGGTAAAGCAAATAGTAGCAGTTGTTTTTTTTCAGGTGGAGGTGGTAGATGGTGGGAAGGGAAAGGAGCCACCAGGAATTGCAGGCTGCATTTTCTGGTGGGGATTGCGAGGAAAATTTAGCTGATAGCTTTCAGCAGTTCCCTTCCCATCCCCAGGTGTGCATTCCCCACCCCGTCACTTCCATTGCATCCCTTATCCATTCATTTCAATAAACTGTTACAAAAAGAAAAGATGGGGCTGGAGCCAGTTAAAAGACAGTCAACTTCATTAAAAAAAAATCACTTTTGCCATGATACGAAGATAAAATGGACACTTTTGTATTTTACCTGCAGGAACTATTAACATTTCCTTTTTTTTCATTAACTGATAAAATTAGAGTACACTAAACAATGCTTTTTTAAAAAAAAATCTCAAATTTTTCACCCAATTACTAGTGATCATAGAAGTGGGGTACAGGCTTTAGAATTAATAATTACAATCCTTCATCAGAATACAGAGAAGTCAACACAGAACCAGGTCACTCGGCTCAACCTGTCCGTTTTAGCGTTTACCCTCCGCCAAGCTAATATTTCTAATTATATATATCCACACTGTTGCAATATTCCTTTATCCCCTTTTCTCTCATCCATCTATAAAATCTAACCTCAAATCTTGACATTGGTAGTTGAAGTGGAAACAACCCTGGCAGTGAGGGGACAGTGAGAGGAGACATCTGCCTGAGTGAGACGTTGTCTGCGTGAAGTTAGAAATTTGGTGCATGTGATAAGTTCTGGTAAGTTTTTGTCCACTTCAAATTTTACATTACGAGTTTGGCTTTAAATCTCCTGGTTAGGTAAATAGCCTTGTTAAACAAGAAGCAGCCAGCAGTGGCAGTTATCTGTCAATCAGTTGAAAGTAGTTAGGTTCAATAGGTGTTAATTATTGCAGCAGAAAGCTGAGCTAGTGAGTCATCAGAATCTCAATAAAGCAGACCAGTTTCTAAGCCGAATGCAGTGAGATGAGGCATCTGCCTGATTGAGACATTGACAGAGTGAAGTTGAAAATTTGGTGCACGTGGGAATTCTGTGCAGAGGGGGAAAGAGGGGCTCCTTTTGCTATATTTTTAGCCTCCAGCAGCTGATGAGTCTTCTTCCTTTGACTCCAAGGTATGAGAGTGCAACTTTCCATGACTTCAGCTGTGAGAATTATTAAATAGATCATTTAAAAAAAAGATAAGGTTGCACAGAGATGGCAGGGCTGATGGTGTGCTGCAACTGCAGCATATGGGAATCTGTGGAATGCACTGCAATCCCAGACAACCATGTCTGCAGCTTGCACGACTTCAGCTCAGAATTGCGGAGCTGGAGACCGAGTTGCAGACATTGCGGAGCATCAGGGAGAGGAAGAGTTACCTGAACACTTTGCTTTAGGAGACAGTCACACCCCTAAGAGTAGGGAGACCATTAGAGATGGCCAATGGTCACGGACAGGAGGGTGTGGATGTGAGTGAGGCAGGTTAGGGGAAATCAGCATGCAGTGATGGGGAAATCAGCATGCAGTGATGGGGAAATCAGCATGCAGTGATGGGGAAATCAGCATGCAGTGATGGGGAAATCAGCATGCAGTGATGGGGAAATCAGCATGCAGTGATGGGGAAGCCTCAGCTTCTGACCTTGTCCAGTCAAGGGGATAGATGCTGTTCTCTGTAGCCATGATTGGGAGCTCCGACGGCGGTGTTGCCTACTTGGTGCCTGGGTTAAGGACATCTCCTTGTGGCTGGAGAGGAATTGGGAGGGGGAGGGATCTAGTTGTCGCGGTCCATGTGGCAACCAATGACATAGGTAGAACCAGAAATGATGTTCTGTTTAGATAGTTTGAGGAGTTAGGGTCCAAACTAAAATGCAGAACAAAGGTTTTCATCTCTGGATTGTTAACTGAGCCACGTGCAAATTGGCACAAGGTCAATCAGATTAGACAACTAAATGCATGGCTCAAAGAGTGGTGTGGGAAGAAGGGGTTTTGATTCTTGGAGCACTGGCATCAGTACTCAGGGAAGAGGGAGCTATTCCGTTGGGTTGGGCTTCACTTGAACTGGGCTGCGACCAGTGTCCTGGCCAATTGCATAACTAGGGCTGTGGACAGGGCTTTAAACAAACCTGGGGGGGGGGCGGGGGTGGAGAAGAAAGAGGGAAGGTTTGGGTAAAGGGAAATTTAGAATTCCAAAGAGGGGGTTCAGGGCATTGGAGCAGGATAGCAATGTGGGTAAATGCCAACAGAATGGGACAGGAAGGTACAGAGAGTTTAACAAAAATTGTACATTGGCAAATAAGGTCATTGAAGGGAATAGAGATTAAAAAAATGAAATTAAAAGTTCCTTTATCTGAATGCACGAAGCATCTGTAAAAGATAGAAGAACTAGTGGCGCGAATAGAGGTAAATGATTTAGATCTAATTGCCATTACCGTGACATGGTTACAAGGAGATCAAGGTTGTGAAATGAATATTCCAGGGTACACAATATGTCAGAGAGACAGACAGAATGGCAAAGGAGAAGGGGTAGCCCTGATAGTAAAGGATGACATAAGATTAATAAGCAGAGATCTGGCCTCAGTAGAGCATGAAGTAGCATCAGTTTGGGTGGAAATTAGGAATAGCAGGAGTCAAAAAACACTGGGAGTAGTTTAATGGCCCACTAACAGTTATATTATCGGACAGAACATTAAATGGAAAATTATTGGTGTGTGTAAAAAAGGTAATGTATTAATTGTGGGGCATTATAATCTGCATATAGACTGTGACAATCGAATTGGCAACAATGGTCTAGAAAATGAGTCTGTAGAATCTTGTTGTGACAGTTTCTTGGAGCAACACGTATAACTGACTAGGGATAAAGCTATCTTAGATCTCGTATTGTGTAATGTAGCAGGGTAAATAAGCAATGTCATAGGAAAATATCCACTGGGACATAGTGATCATAATACCATGTTAAAATGAGAACAGAAAGTGTCAGAAATACTCAGCAGGTCTGGCAGCATCTGTGGAGAGAGAAACAGAGTTAATGTTTTCAGGTTTGCAACACCTCATCAGAATTGGCAAAAGTTAGAAATGTAACAGTCTTTGAGCAAGTGGGGGGGGGGGGTCATGGAGAGGGGGAAAGGAAGAACTATGATAGGATGGGGGGTGGGGGGAAAAGAGGTTAAATGGCAGATGTCATGGAACAGAATGCAAACAGAGTGCTAAATAGTTGTAGTGAAAGTCAAAGCACGAGTCCATATAGAGAGCTGATGGCAGAATAATGAACAGATCTGTATGAAAACAAAAATATGAAAAATAAGTTTAAGACTAGCACATGGTTAAAAAAATAAATAAAATTTAAAAAATTAAAAAAAAAACAATGGGGCTCATGGTCTGTAATTATTGAACTCAATAGCGTCCAGAAGGCTTTAGAGTGCCTAATCGAAAAATGAGGTGCTGTTCCTCAAGCTTTTGTTGATGTTCACTGGAACACTGCAGCAGCTGAAAACAGAAATGTGGGCATGGGAACAAGGTGGAGAATTAAAATGGCAAGCAACCAGAGGCTCAGGATCATGCTTGCAGACTGAGCGGAGCTGTTAAGCAAAGCGGTCACCCAATCTGCATTTGGATTCCCCAGTGTAGAGGAGACCACACAGTGAGCAGCTAATACAGTATACTAATTTGAAAATAGTACATGTAAATTACTGTTTACCTGGAAAGAGCGTTTGGGGCCTGGAATGGTGAGGAGAGAGGAGGTAAAAGGGCAGGTATTACACCTCCTGCGATTGCACGGGAAGGTACCGTAGGAAAGGGAAGAGGTGTCGGGGGTGATGGAGAAGAGGGCCAGGGTGTTGCAGAGGGAACGATCCCTTCAGAATGCTAACAGGGGAGGGGTCTTAAAATAATTTTTCATATTTTTGCTTTCATACAGATTTGTTCATTATTCTGCCATTAGCATTCTACCTGGACTCATGCTTTATCTTTCACAACTATTTAGCACGCAATTTGCATTCTGTTCCATGACACCTGTCGTTTAACCTCTTCCCCCACCCCGTCCTATCACAGCCTGTTCTACTTCCCCTCTCTCACTTGCTCAAAAACTGTTACATTTCTAACTTTTGCCAGTTCTGATGAAGGGTTGCAAACCTGAAACGTTAATGGTTTCTCTCTCCACAGATGCTGTCAGACCTGCTGAGTATTTCCGGCACTTTCTGTTCTCATTTCAGAGTTCCAGTATCCACAGTATTTTGCTCTTAGTTTAGAATTTCATGTTAAGTTTGAAAGTAATACATTTCAATCACAAACAAGAATCTTAAACTTAAACAAAGCCAATTGTGAAGGTACGAAGGGAGAACTGGCTAAGGTTAATTGGGTAAATAGACCGGAAAGTATGGTGGTAAATGAACAGTGGGAAACATTTAAAGAAACAATTCAAAGGGTTCAACAAAAGTAAATTCCGTTCAAAAACAAAAACTCATCAAGACCCATCCGTGGCTCACTCAGGAAGTTAAGGGGAGTATTAGACTAAAAGAAGACACTTACAATGTTGCAAAAAACAGTAGCAAGTCTGAGGATTGGGGGTGTTTTAGAAATCAGCAAAGGGCCAAGTTTTTATTTATTTCGAGATACAGCCCAGAAACAGGCCCTTCGGCCCACCAAGTCTGTGCCGACCAACAACCACTCATTTATACTAATCCTACATTAACCCCATATTCTCTACCATATCCCCACCATTCTCCTACCACCTACCTATACTAGGGGCAATTTACAATGGCCAATTTACCTATCAACCTGCAAGTCTTTGGCTGTGGGAGGAAACCGGAGCACCCGGCGGAAACCCAGTTGATGAAAAGGGAAAAAAATGGAATGAATGAGAGTAAACTAGCCAGTAATATAAAAAGATTCTAAGAGCTTTTATAAGTACATAAAAAGGAAGAGAGTAGCTAAAGTTGGTCCCTTAGAGGCAGAGACAGGAGAAATCATAGGGAATGAGGAATTGGCAGAGGCATTGAACAAATGTTTTGTATCTGTCTTCACAGTGGAAGACACAAGTTCCATACCAGAAATAGGCAGTATCCTAGGGGCTAAAAAGAGAGGAAATTAAGGAAAATATCAGCGATTAAAAAGTATTAGAGATCTGACACGTCCCCAGGACCAGATGGTCTACACCCTAGGGTTCTAAAAGAGATAGCTGCAGAGATAGTGGATGCGCTGGCTATGATTTCCCAGAATTCCTTAGATTCAGGAATGGTCCCGTCAGATTGGAAGTTGGCAAATGTTACACTGCTTTTCAAGCAAGGAGGTAGCGAGAAAATAGGGAACTACAGGCCAGTTAGCCTAACATCAGTCATTGGGAAGATGCTGGAATCTATCATTAAAGAAGTCTTAACATTGCACTTGGAAAAGCACAGTATGATTAGAACAAGTCAGCATAGCTTTACTAAAGGGAGATCCTGTTTGACAAATTTATTTTTGAGGATGTAATAGTAGGGTAGATAAAGAGGAACCAGTAGATGTAGTATACCTGGATTTTCAAAAGGCATTCGATAAGGTGCCACATAAAAGATTAATAAGCAAGATAAGGGCTCATAGTGTTGGGAGGTAATATATTAGCATGGATAGAGGATTGGTTAACAGACAGGAAGCAGAGAGTGGGCATAAATGGCAGATTTTCAAGTTGGCAGGCAGTGAATAGTGGGGTGCCGCATGGATCAGTGCTGGGGCCTCAGCTATTTATTAATGACTTGGATGAAGAGATAGAGAGTAATGTACCTAGAACAAAGAACAAAGAAAATTACAGCACAGGAACAGGCCCTTCGGCCCTCCAAGCCTGCGCCGATCCAGATCCTCTATCTAACATGTTGCCTATTTTCTAAGGGTCTGTATCTCTTTGCTTCCTGCCCATTCATGTATCTGTCTAGATACATCTTAAAAGATGCTATCGTGTTCGCATCTACCACCTCCGCTGGCAACGCGTTCCAGGCACCCACCACCCTCTGCGTAAAGAAATGTTCACGCATATCCCCCCCTAAACTTTTTCCCTCTCACTTTGAACTCATGACCCCTAGTATTTGAATCCCCCACTCTGGGAAAAAGCTTCTTGCTATCCACCCTGTCTATACCTTTCATGATTTTGTACACCTCAATCAGGTCCCCCCTCAACCTCCGCCTTTCTAATGAAAATAATCCTAATCTACTCAACCTCTCTTCATAGCTAGCGCCCTCCATACCAGGCAACATCCTGGTGAACCTCCTCTGCACCCTCTCCAAAGCATCCACATCCTTTTGGTAATGTGGCGACCAGAACTGCACGCAGTATTCCAAATGTGGCCGAACCAAAGTCCTATACAACTGTAACATGACCTGCCAACTCTTGTACTCAATACCCCGTCCGATGAAGGAAAGCATGCCGTATGCCTTCTTGACCACTCTATTGACCTGCGTTGCCACCTTCAGGGAACAACGGACCTGAACACCCAAATCTCTCTGTACATCAATTTTCCCCAGGACTTTTCCTGGGGTTTGCTGATGATACAAAGCTCAGTGGAAAGGTAAGCTGCAGACAGGAACAGTAGCAACATTTAAGAGGCATCTGGACAGGTACTTAAATGAGCATGGCATAGAGGGATATGGAATTAATGCAGGCAGGTGGGATTAGTACAGATAGGCATTATGGTCGGCATGGACGCAGTGGGCCAAAGGGCCTGTTTCTATGCTGTACAACTCTATGACATAGAGAGGCTGCAAAGTGATATAAATAGGTTATGTGAGTGGGCAACAAAATGGCAAATGGAGTATAATGTAGGGAAGTGTGAAGTTGTTCACTTTGGTAGTAAAAATAGAAAAGCAAACCATTGTTTTAAAAGATGCGAAACTGTTAAGTGTTGAGACTTGGGGGTACTCATACAAGGAATGCACAAAGTTAACATGCAGGTGCAGCAGGCTATTAGGAAGGCAAATAGCATGTTGGCCGAGGTGATTGGAGTACAGGAATAAAGAAGTCTTACTAAAATTGGAGAGTGCTTTGCTGAGACTGCACCTGGAATACTGTGTGCAGTTTTGGTCTCCACATTTAAGAAAGGGTATACTTGCACTGGAGGCGGTGCAGCAAAGATTTACTAGATTGGTCCCTGGGATGAGGGGGTTGTCCTGTGATGAGAGGCAGAGTAAATTGGGCTTATATTCTGTAGACTTTAGAAGAATGAGACACAATCTAATTGAGACATACAAGATTCTGAAAGGGCTTGATAAGGTAGAAGCTGAGACATTGTTTCCACTGGTCGGGGAATCTGGAACGTGGAGGCACAGTCTCAGGATAAGGGGTCAATCATTCAGGACTGAGATAAGGAGAAATTACTGCACTCGGGGTTGTGAATCTTTGGAATTCTCTACCGTAGAAGGTTGCGGATGCTCCATCATTGAATACATTTAAGGCTGGGATAGATAAATGTTTGGTCTCGCAGTGAATCAACGGATCTGGGAGCAGGTAGGAAAGTGGGATTGAAACCCAAGATCAGCCATGATCGTATTAAATAGCGCAGCAGGCTCAATGGGCCATATGGTCTACTTCTGCTTCTATTTCTTTGTTCTTGTGCTCTATGGCCTCACAACATTCTGTATAAAGAGGTTTCTCCTCTTTGTTCTGAATCTATTACATTATTCATGTCTCCTCATTCTAGAGCCCTGAATGATTGAAAATTGCCTGCTTCTGTCAATCTTGCCCCACCCATTCATAATTTTAAATACTTCTATCAAAGTGTTGTGTAATTTGCATTTTAAGAAAAAAATCCCAACTTTTTCCAATGTCTTTTCGTTTTTATATTTCCTCTTACCAGGCAGCATCCTAGTGAATCTGCATTGGATCCTTTCTAAAGCTTCAATATTCTTCCTATAGTGTGCAGCCCAGTACTGCACACAGCACTCCAACAGAGGTCTTAAATGTTTTATATGGGATTACCTTTTAGTTTTGATATTCTACATGTGGTGATAAAACCTAGAATTCTCTTAGCTATCTTAGAGCCCTTTAACGATGTTCTATGAATCAGTAACCCCAAGTCTCTCTGATCTTCCATAGCAGCAAGCCGACTTCCAATTACAGTATAATTACTGCTGTTATATTTTGTTTAAAATTTATCACCTCACACTTATTGAATTCCATTTGCCACTTTCGAGCCCATTCACCAACTTTATCCAGCTTCCTTTAGTCTTCTAAAGGATTAACTGTACCTCCTATTTTGCAAATTTTGACACCACTCTCTCTAGCCCTATGTCCAAATCATTGATATATGCAGTGAACAGAATTAGCTCTAGAACTGAACCCTGTGTAACACTACCACCCACTTACAACCATTCTAAAACCACAGGCTGAATTTGCACTTCATTAGCGGCAAACAGGAGCTGGGTCAGTTTCTGGGTCCTGAACTTCCTCCCTGTTTCTCCATCCCCCGCCGCCCCCCACAGGGGGGAAAAAAAAAAGTCACTGAACTGGGTTTTTGACCAGGATGTCCCCTTAATTGGCAGAAACAGGCTCCCTGCCAAATTAAGGGTGGCAAGCGAGCTTTTGAAGCTGGAGGGCCAATCAGGCCTTAGAGCATAAGAGCAGCAGGCGACAGTGAAGGATAAGTAACTGAGGGCACTTGAACATGAAGTTGCCCTCTCACCAACTTTATTAAAAAGTCTAATAAATAGAAAAAGCAGCCAGGCCACTGCTGTTGGGGGAGGGGCAGTGGTGAGGGGGAATCCCTCTACAGGGTGGCCTTTGGCTGCACGCACTCAGGAAGGGCCTGTTGGCCTGCCAGGAGTGCTGGTCCCCCAGGCCTGCTGCTGGGCGCCCGCCTCCAGGCAGTTAAACATTCCCCCCACCAGCATCACCCCCCCACAGCCCCCGTCACATCGGAAAACTGGAGGCTGACTGGAAAATCTCAGTCGGTCTCCTATGACTGCCCTTGACAAGTCTTTTAATGAGCCTAATTGGCTGCCTGTCTCAAACCTACCTCATCTAAAATGGCCGGTGCCGGGAACAGGATTGGGAAAACTGGCACATTCTTTGGCACTGGTATAGTTGGGCCACATCCGCCTCTGTTCCCTACCTCGGCAGAGTCTGAAATGTCTACGCCACATATACTTTAACAAAACCCAGCTCCACCTCTCCACTATTTCTGTCAACTCCTCCAATGCCTCTGTAGAGTCAGGCATGCAGTGCTGCACTGGGTGAGCAGACATTTCCTCCAATTAAACCTGAAGGCAAAAGCCATTTTCTTCCCCCCCACTCCCCCATCGCCACAAACGTGGTTCCTCAGCCACTGATTCCATCCCCTGCCCTGGTTACACTCTCAGCTTAAACATGATTGTTTGGAACCTCAGCGTCCTATTGGACGCTGAGCTGAGCTTCCAATCTCATATCTTTTCTGTCACCAAGACTGACTACTTCGTCCTTCACAATCCTGTCCATCTCCCCTCCCGCCTCAACTCATCTGCCGCTGAAACCCTCATCCATCATTTTGTTACCTTCAGATTTAACTATTTGAATGTTTGCCTGGCCAGCCTCTCATCGTCCACCCTCCATAAACTTGAGCTGATCCAAAATGCTACTGGCTTAAAGGTACAGCTTATTGCCTGACCACAGTGCACCCTATATTGAAATAATTATCCAAATTCACACCATTCACCCATTGCCCCTGTTCTGGTAGACTGACTTTGGCTCCCTGCCTGGCAACGCCTCAGTTTTAAAATGATCATCCTTGTGTTCAAATTCCTCCGTGGCCTCACCATTCCCCATTTCCTTCAGCTCTTCACACCGAGATCTCTCCACTCATCCAATTCTGGCATCTTGTGCATCCTGACTTTTTTTGCTTCACCATTGGCATCTATGCCTTCTGCTGTCTAGGTCCTAACTTCTCTGCCTCTCACTCCTTGCTTCAAAATCCACCTCTTTAACTAAGCTTGTCACCTGACCTAATGTTTCCCCCTTTTTATGTCTCTTTATACTCCTGTGAAGCACCTGGGGATATTTTACTACAAATACAAGTATCTGTTATTGTTATTCCAAACTCCAACTCTGTTTGCTCCCTTCTAACCAACTTTCAATTCAGTTTGCTAATCTCTCCCCAGATCCACACCCCTTAATGTTGGGTGTGGTATGTTATTGAAGGATTTCTGAAAGCCCATGTATTTACATCCACTGAATTTCCCCATCGACCAAGCCTGTTACCGCCTTTAAACAATTCCAAGGCTTGTCGAGCATGATACTCTCTTTTGAAATGCATTGAAATCCTTCTAATTCTTTTCTCTTAATCTGGATAGATTTTAAAGATGCTACTATTTTCCCTACCACAGATGTTAAGCTAACTGGCCTCTAATTAGCCAGATTTGCTGTCTCCCTTTTTGAGTATAGGCACGACATTGTCCACTCTCCAGTCATCCAGGCACCCATCCACACTCAATTGAGCCTTCAGATCATGATCAGCTGGGAACTCTAGGCAGATTTAAAATCAAACTACTTGAACTCCATATCAAAATGAAAAGCAGACTGACAAGGCATTTCAGTTATTTTACCTAATCTAAGTTTAATCAGAATAGCCCTGGGCAAATCAAGATACACTATTGGGTGGGCAGCACCAGGAGATAAAGCAGCAATCAATTTTTCCATCAATGCTCAGTTTTTAATTTGAAGATCATCTGAAAATGAGTTTCAATTGTCTTCAACTCCCCACCTACACACTAAAACAGAGCCTCCTTCATTCAGAATGATGGGATAGTTGGGTTTCACCACAAACAGTGCAGCTATACAACTGATCAACAGGAGCAATGCTTACAAAGAGGTGAGTGTAACTGCCAGTTCTTCCCTGCCCTAGAGTTATGGGTCCCACCCTACTTGCATTAACTTTCCATGAACATAATACAATATACAAAGATGAAATTAAACTGAAGGAGTTTTTTTTTTGCATAGCATTGTTAATTTGGCTGAGCGCTTTGTAGCTTTTATATAACAGGGAATGGGAGGAAATGTAGCTTTAGTTTTCTGCAATATAAGCTATTTTTAGACCAGCTTCAGTGTTAAACACCATTACCACTCTCTGATCTCCATCATCTTTCATTTTGTTTCTAGCAGTGATTAAGTACAACACATTTTTAACTAATCCGCAGAAAAAAAATCAAAGTGAGTAACAGCAACATGCAAGGTACAAATTGCCCTGGACCTTATTAATCAAAACATCTGGCCCACACAAGGCTGATAAACACTCCCATCCTGTTATTTTGGCTCATGAACATCAAGTCCCAGAGAAGAATGACTCCCACAATAATGTTTTGGGAACACAAAAAGAAACAAGATTTTTCAAACCTTTTGACTCTTTTTCAAAGCCCATGATCTTCTCAGAATCTTCAAAGTCCAGCTCTTGTTCGAGCATCAGGTCACTCTCCAGGACCAGCTCTTCAGGCCCATTGTGTTCACAGCTATCCTCTGACTCAACTGTAGAATTAAAATAGTCCATAGTCAACATCATCCTGGGAAGATTCTAACACGTACTTTATTGCCTCTCTTAGGTATGGTGATCATCTGTTTTGAAATGTAGAATCTTTACAAATATATTAATGGACTGCCAACTAAAATGGCCGAAGTCATCGTGACACCATACCTACAGTACTGGGCACAATTTTGGTCTCCTTACCCAATGACATACTTGCCTTAGAAGGGATGCAACGAAGGCTCACAAGATTGATTCCTGAGATGAGAGGGCTGTTCTATGAGCAAAGATTGAGTTTGATGGGCCTATATTCTCTGGAGTTCAGAAAAATAAGAGGTGATCTCATTGAAACAGAAAAAGTTCTTAGAGGACTCAACAGGGTAGATGCTGAGAGGCTGTTTCCCCTAGTTGGAGTGTCTAGAACTAGGGGTTGTAGTCTCAGGATAAGGTGTCAGCCATCTAGCACTGAGATGAAGAGAAATTTATTTGCTCAAAGGCTTGGGAATCTTTGGAATTTTCTACCCCAGAGGACTCAGTCGATCAGTATATTCAAGACTGAGTCAATGGATTTTTGGGCACCAACAGAATCAAGAGATACTGGCATAGGGCAGAAAAGTGGAGTTGATGTATAAGTTTAGCCATTTTATTGAATGGCAGAGCAGGCTCGATGGCCTACTCCTGCTCCTGTTTATGTTCTCCAACTGTTTGGTGGACATTCCCACTTTGTTTTGCTGTAATATAGCACAGGCAAAATGTGAAGCTACAAGGCCCAAGGTTATCCAATGGGAATTTTATAAGAACATATTTTTAATCTTCAATGTTAGGAGACTAATTTTGTTCAGGCACAAATTCATAACATCACTTGTTCAGTTCCATGCATGGTTGACTAGGTAGTATAATCTATATTATCCAATCAGCCATAAATGATTGCCTGAATTGGGGCTAATTAGTGTGAGCAAGGAGCTGAGTGAGCATTTGTAACTTGGGTGTGACTTGAAAAGGTACATAAAAGTAAACTGTTATCTGTAAACAAACAGAGTGCATCATAAACAGAATGTAAAAGTTGGAAATTTGGTGAGAGTGGGAATTCTGTGCAGATGGAGAAAGAGATGCTGCTTTTACCTCCAATACTTGTAGTGGTTCATATTACAGATCAAGATTTAATTTAATCGACATTACTAGATCAAGTAATTAGTTTAAAAACTAAACTATAAGCCAAGTTGACTGCAGACATAAACTTTAATTAAATAAACAGAACAAAGTTAGATAGGGATGCCAGTGCAAGTGCTGTTCCCCAAATGCAGCACATAGAAGCATGTGGAGAGCACTGCGATCCAATGACAACCATATCTGCAGTAAGTGTCTGCAATGAGATACTTGACAGGCTAAAACTTGATAAACAGGAGGTATTAGATAGGCTAATTAAGTTGGTAAGTCACCAGGACTGGATGGGTTAGATGGATCTAAGGATGCTGAGGGAGGGGTGGAAACTGCAGAAGTACTGGCCATAATCTTCCAATCCTCCTTAGATACAAGCCAGAGAACTGGAGATTGCAAATGTTATACCTTTTTTCAAAAAAAAAGAGTGCAAGGATAAACCCCGTTAACTACAAGCCAGTCAATTTAACCTTGATGGTGGGAAAACTTTTAGAAATGATAATCTGGGACAAAATTAAGTCATTTAGACAAGTGTGGATTAATTGATAGGCAGCATGGATTTGATAAAAGGCAAATCGTGTTTAACAAACTTGTCAGTTTTTTGATGAGGTAACAGAGTGTTGGTGAGGGTATTGCAGTTGATGTGGCGTACATGGACATCCAAAAGGCATTTGATAAACAGCCACTTAATAGGCTTACCAGAAAAGATGAAGCCCATGGACGTAAAGGGACAGTGGCAGCATAGATACAAAGTTGGCTGAGTGACAGGAAACAGTAGTTGTGCACATTTGTTTTTCAGACTGCAGGAATGTATACAGTGGGGTTTCCCAGGGGTCAGTACTAGGACCGCTGCTTTTCTTGATATGAATGAAATGGACTTGGGTGTACAGGGCACAATTTCAAAATTTGCAGATGACAAAGCTTGGAAGTAGTGTGAACTGTGAGAAGAGTTAGTGATAGATGTCAAGGGGACATAGATAGACTGGTGGAATGGGCGGACGCACGTCAGATGAAATTTACTGCAGAGAAGTATGAAGTGATACATTTTGGTAGGAAGAACGAGGAGAGGAAAATAAAGGGCATAATTCAAAAGGGAACAGAGACACCCCTGGGGGGTATATGTGCACAAGTTGCTGAAGGTAGCATGACAGGTTGAGAAAGCAGCTAATAAGGCGTATGGGATCCTGGACTTTATAAATAGAGGCATTGAGTGCAAAAGCAAGGAAGCTATAATGAACCTTTATAAAACACTGGTTTAGCCTCAACTGGAGTATTGCGACCAATTCTTTAGGAAGGAGGTGAATGCTTTTGAGGATGCAGAAAAGGTTTATGAGAATGGTTTCAGGGAGAGGGTCTACAGTTATGTGGATAGACTGGAGAAGCTGGGGCTGTTCTCCTTGGAGAAGAGAAGGTTGACAGGAAATTTGATAGAGGCATTCAAAATCATGAGGGGTCTAGATAGACATACTGTTCCTGTTGCTGGAAGGGTCAAGAACCAGAGGACACCAATTTAAGATATTGGCAAAAGAAGCAACAGCGACATGAGGATGAGCTTTTTTTTTTTAAAAACACACTAAGTGATTAGGATCTGGACTGTACTGCATGAGTGTGTGGTGGAGGCAGATTCAGTCGTGGTTCTCAAAGGGAACTGGATAAGCACCTGAAAAGAAGAAAATTGCTGAGCTATGAGGCAAGGGCAAGGGAGTGGGACTAGCCGAGTTGCTCTTCCAGAGAGCCGGCATGGACACGAAGGGCTGAATGCCCTCCTTTTGTGCTGTATAATGCTCCTGTGAAGTGCCTTGGGACATTTTATTACATTAAAAGTGCTATATAACTTGCTGTTGTTGTAACCATTCTATGATTCTACAGCTCGAGGAATTTCTGCTCAGTTGTTGAGCTGGAATCTGAGGTGCAGACATTGTGGGGCATCAGGAAGGGGAAGTGTTACCTGGAAACTTTTATTCAAGAGGCCTTCACATCCCTTAGATTAGGAAGTGGTACAGGTCTGGTTAGCAGTCATGGACAGGAGGGTGTGATTGCAAGTCAGGCAGATAAGGGGACCCCAGGTGCAGTGCAGGTGGAGCCTCAGTTTTTGCCTTGTCCAACATGTACGAGTTTCTTGCTGTTGGTATGGATGAGGGCAAAGTCTGCAAGGGGGAGGAGCAAACTGACCATGGCACTGTGATACAGGAGGCCATTCAAGTGGGGGAGTGAAAAGCAATGTGGTAGCGGTAGGACAAAGTATAGTCAATGAGATAGATACTGTTCTCTGCAGCCTGAACAGAGATATCTGAAGCTTGCCTGCCTGGTGCTAGGGTTAAGAGCATCTCACAGTTACAGACGAACTTGGAGTGAAAGGGGGAGGATCCAGTTGTTGTGGCCGATGTAGAAACCAATGACATAGGGAGATTGAGGTTCTGCTGAGGCAGTTTGAGGAGCTTGGGTCCAAATTAATCAGCAGAATTTCAAAAGGTAATCTCTTGATTACTACCTGAGCCACGTGAGAATTGACAGAGGGTCAAACAGATCGAAGTGTAGAATGTGTAGCTCAAAGAGTGGGTTGGGAGACAGAGGTATTGATTCTTGGGGTACTGGCACTAGTACTTGGGGGGGAAAAAAGGGAACTATTACGAACATATGAATTAGGAGCAGAAGTCAGCCATTTGGCCCCTCTAGCCTGCTCTGCCATTCAATAAGATCATGGCTGATCTGTTTGTGTCTCGAATTCCACACTCCCATCTACTCTCAATAGCCTTTGATTCTCTTGCCTAACAAGAACCTATCTACCTCCTCCCTTAAAAACATTCAATGACCCCACCTCCACCACCTTCTGAGGCAGAGAGTTCAAATAAAAACAAAGTGCTGGAAATATTCAGCAGGTCTGGCAGCATCTGTGGAAAGAAAAGCAGAGTTAACGTTTCAGGCCTGTGACCTTTCATCAGAACTGTTCTTTTGGAATGGGCTCCACTTAAACTGGGCAAGAACCAATGTCCTGGTTAATCGAACAACTAGGCTTGAAACTAAAACAGCTGAGGTGGGGGGGAGGAGGTGGTGGAGAGTTTCAATGAGGTGAAAAGTAAAAATCTGAAAAGAAAAATCAAGCCCATAGGCAGCGATTTGGGTAAAGATAAGCAGAATGCAACAGGAAGTACATCAGTGGATAAGGTCAAATCATGGGAAAATAGTAAAGTTAAAATTAAAGGTGCTTTATTTGAATGCATGAAACATTTGTAGTAAGATAGATGAATTAATAGCAAAAATAGAGATAAATCGGTTTGATCTCATAGCCATTACAGAGATGTGATTGCACAGTGACAAAGGCTGGGAACAAAATATCCAGGGTACATGACACTTTGGAAAAAATAGACAAAATGGAAAGGGAAAGTAGTGGGATGGGGTGGGGTTGGGTTGGCCCTGATAATAAAGGATGACATAAGGACAGAAGTGAGGGAGGATCTTGGCTCGGAATAGCAGGAAGTAGAATCAGTATAGGCAGAGATAAGAAACAACAAGGAGCAGAAAACACTGTTGAAAGTAGTTTATAGGCCCCCTAATAGTAACTATACTGTTGAACAGAGTATTAATTGGGAAAGAAGAGGAACTTGTAACAAAGAAAATGTAATAATCACGAGGGACGGGAAAAATCAAATTGGCAAAATTAGAATGGAGGATGAATTCAAATCAGCTTCCAGGAACAATAAGTTGTGGAACCAACCAGCTAAGAGGCTATTTTAGATCTTGTCTTCTGTAATGAGACAGGATTAACTTGTTATCCAAATTAGGTTAAGGGATCCTCTGGGGAAAGAGTGATCAGGATGATCGAATTTAACAGAGTTTCAGAGTGACATATTCAAATCCAAGAGCATTAAACTTAAAATAAAGTCAATTACATAGGTATGAGGGGCAAGCTGGCTAAGGCAAAATAGGAAATTAGGTAGATAGTAGATAAGCAATGCTGAAGATGTGAAAAATTCTTAATTCTCAATGAATATATATTCCATTGAGAAATATAAACTCCATGGAAACAGTGGCCTGTCATGATACTAACTAAGAAGGTTAAGGAGAGTGTTAGATTAGAAGAGGCTTATATAATAATGCCCAGAGTAGCAAGCCTGAGGATTGGGAGAGTTTCAGAAATCAGCAAAGGGTGACCAAAAATTGACAGAGGTAAAAAAAATAGAATGAGAGTAAACTAGCAAGAAATATAAGAACAGATTGAGAGCACTTCAAGTATGTAAAAAGAGATTACTAAAAGTAAACATGGATCCCTTAGAGGCTGAGACAGGAAGTTATAATAATTTAGAGACCGTGGAAGGGTCAAAAGAGGTATGAGGATGAGGTAGAGCTGGGTGTTGTCAGTGTACATATGGAAACTGATGCTGCATTTTCGAATGTCAGAGGGGCAGCATGCAGATGAGAAACAGAAGGGGGCCAAGGACAGATCTTTGGGTAACACCAAAGGTGCAGGAGTTGGAAGAGAAACCATTGCAGGTGATTCCCTGGCCATGATTAGAAAGCTAATAATGGGACCTGGTGAGTGCAGTCCCACCCAGCTGGATGATGAACAGGCATTGGAGGAGGATGGAGTAATCAACTGTGTCAAAGGCAGCAGACAGTTCAAGTAGGGTGAGGAGGGATAACTTACCTTTGTCACAGTCACAAAGGATGTCATTATGTGACTTTGAGAAGAGCCAATTTGGTACTGTGGTGGGGCAGAAACTCAATTGGAAGGATTCAAACAATAATTGCTTTTGGGGAAAATGGCACAGATTTGGGAAGCAAAATGTTCAAGGACTTGAGAAGATAGATTGGAGATGGGATGCTAGTTTGCAAGGACAGAGTGTTCCAACGGTTTTTTTTTTTAGGAAAAAGGCTATGATAGCAGATTTGAAGTAGAGGGGATAATACTTTTTAAAAAATTTATTTGTGGGATATGAGCATCACTGGCTAGGCCAGCATATATTGCCCATTCCTAATTGCCCTCGAAGGTGTTGGTGAGCTGCCTTCTTGAACCGCTGTAGTTCATATGGTGGAAGTACACCAACAGTGCTGTGAGGGATGGAGTTCCAGGATTTTGACCCAGTGACAGTGAAGGAGCAGCGATATAGTTTCAAGTCAGGATGGTGTGTAGCTTGGAGGATCCTGCAGGTCATGGTGTTCCCATGTGCCTGCTGCCCTTGAGCTTCTAGGTGGTAGAGGTCGCTAGTTTGGAAGGTGCTGTCGAAGGAGCCTTGGTGAGTTGCTGCAGTGCATCTTGTAGATGGTACACACTGCTGCCACTGTGCACCAGTGGTGGAGGAAGTGAATGTTTAATATGGCAAATGGAGTGCCAATCAAACAGGCTGCTTTATCCTGGATTGTGTTGTGCTTCTTGAGTGTTGCTGGAGTTGCACTCATCCAGGCGAGTGGAGAGTATTCCATCACACTCCTGACCCTGTGCAATGCAGATAGGCTTTGGGGAGTCAGGAAATAAGTTACTTGCTGCAGAACTCTCAGCCTCTGACATGCTCATGTAGCCATGGTATTCATATGGCTGGTTCAGTTAAATTTCTAGTCTATGGTAACCCCCAGGATATTGATGATGGGGGATTCAGCCATAGTAATGCCATTGAATGTCATGTGGAGATAGTTAAATTCTCTCCTGTTGGTTTATAGTCATTGCCTGGCACTTTGTGGTGCAAATGTTACTTGCCACTTATCAGCTCAAGCCTGAATGTTATCCAGGTCTTGCTGCAAGCAGGCACAGATTGCTTCAGTATCTGAGGAGTTGTGAATGGTGCTGAACATTGTTCGCTGACGATTGCACGTCCCATTCCTGACCTTATCTTGGAGGGAAGGACATTGATGAAACAGCTGAAGATGGTTGGGCTTAGTACACTGCCCTGAGGAACTCCTGCAGTCATGTCCTGGGGTTAATATGATTGACCTCCAACAACCACGACCATCTTCCTTTGTGCTAGTTATGACTCCAACCAGTGGAGAGTTTCCCCCAATTCTCACTGACCTCAATTTTGCTAGGGCTCCTTGATGCCATACTCAGTCAAATGCTGCCTGAACATCAAGGGCGGTCACTTACCTCTTGGATTCAGCTTTTTTGTCCACGTTTGGACAAAGGCTGTAATGAGGTCTGGAGCTGAGCATCCCTGGTGGAATCCAAACTGAGCATTAGCGAGCAGGTTATTGCTGAGTAAGTGCCGCTTGATAGCACTGTCAATGACTCCTTCCATCACTTTGCTGATGGTGGAGAGTAGACTGATGAGGCAGTAATTGGCCAGATTGGATTTGTCCTGCTTTTTGTAGACAGGACATACCTGGGCAGTTTTCCACATTGTCAGATAGATGCCAGTGTTGTAGCTGTACAGGAACAGCTTGGCTGGGGGCATGGCTAGTTCTGGAGCACAAGTCTTCAGTACTACAGCCAGCATGTTGTCGGGGCCCATAGCCTTTGCTGTATGCAGTACCTTCAGCTGTTTCTTGATATCACGTGGAGTGAATCGAATTGTCTGAAGGCGGGCATCTGTGATGCTGGGAGCTCAGGAGGAAGCCAAGATGGATCATCCACTTGGCACTTCTGGCTGAAGATGGTTGCAAATGCTTCAGCCTTGTCTTTTTCACTGATGTGTTGGACTCTGCCTGAAGAGAGAGAACCATTTAATATCAATTAACATGGAAGGCAGGAAGGGAAGTTGACTGGTCAGCAGTTTAGTGGGAATAGGATTGAGGGAGCTGGTATTGGTACAGCAAGCAATTAGGAAGGCAAACGGCATGTTGGCCTTTATTGCAAGGAAGCTGGAGTACAACAATAAGGAAGTCTTGCTGCAGTCCTACACTGTTTTGGTCTCTGTACCCAAGGACAGTTATACTTGCCTTGGGGTTGCAATGAAGGTTCACCAGACTGATTCTTGGGATGAGAGGGTTCTCCTACGATGAGAGGTTGAATAGATTCAACCCATACTCTCGAGTTTAGAAGAATAGGTGATCTCACTGAAACATGAAATATTCTGAGGGGGCTTGACTGGGTAGATGCAAAGAGCCTGTTTCCTCCAGCTGGAGTCGAGGACAAGGGGGAATAGTCTCAGGATGAGAAGTTGGCTATTTAGAACAGAGATGAGGGGAAATTTCTTCACTCAGAGTTGTGTATCTTTTAGAATTCTCTATGCCAGCAAGCTGTAGATGCTCAATTGTTGAGTACATTCAAGGCTGAGATAGATTTTTGGTCTCTAAGGGAATCAAGGGATATGGGGATCAAGCAAGAAAGTGTAGTTGAAAGCACGGATTATCAATGATTTTATTGCATGATCGAGCAGGTTTGAGGGGCCATATGGCCTATTCCTGCTCCTATTTATGTTATATTCTCAACCATCAGCATATGTGAAAGCCATCGTTATGCTTCCAGGCATCATCAGGAGCTAGCATGTAAATGTTGAATAGGAGGAAGCCAAGGACAGTACCCCAAGGTACACCAGAATGACCATGCATACATAAAAGGAGAAACTATTCATGGTGATGTTGAAGTGGAACCAGGAGTGAGCAGTGCCACAAAGCTGGACAGTTTGAGAGAAGGTGGAGCTGGATGAAGTTGTCAATAGAATTATACAACAGAATCACAGAAGGTTTATGGCACAGAAAGGGGCCACTTGGCCCATTGCGTCTGTGCCAGCCGAAAAATGATCCACCCAGTCTAATCCCACCTTCCAGCAATTGGTCCGCAGCCCTGCAGATTACGGCACTTGAGGTGCATATCCAGACTGCATTAATTGAGTTGAGGGTTTCTGCCTCTACCATCCTTTCAGGCAGTGAGTTCCAGACCCCCACCACCCTCTAGGTGACTTTTTTTTTCTTCATCTCACCTCTTCCAATCACTTTAAATCTATGCCCCCCAGTCACTGACCTAAGGTAAATAGGCTCTACACCTCCACTCTATCCAGGCCCCTCAGGTTGGAAATGAGGAAGTCGTTGAAGAAAATGAAGGGAATTAAATAGATTTTTTAAGAAAGGTGTGATAACATTTATTTTGTGAAACAGAGGCCAAGCCAGAGATTAGGGTTAGGTTGACGATGTCAGCAATTATGGAACTGATGGGAGATTGCACGGTCAGAAGCTGGGATGTAAAGGTGACAAGAAAGCATAATTGAGTTGACTGATGGCAAGGGGAGGAGTGAAGTTACAGCAGAGACAATGGAAAAAGACAAGATGGGAGTCTGATAGGTGAACGAGCACGAGAGTTGAGAGGCAGAGACAGCAGGGCAGATATCTTTGACATTACTCGAGGAAAGGAAAATCATGACTTCCTTGCATTTGGTGTCTGAGATCAGAATGGAAGGAGGAGACAAGTTGCTGTAAAGAAGGATTATGTTTGTATAATGAATTAAAACCCTGTTCTGAACTGATGGAAAGCAAAGATCGAGGAAGGAGAGCTCACACGTCCACTTCCCGAGAGTAGAGTGCTATAGAAGTGAAACATATCAATACCATTGGGGCAACTTACTTCTGATCTGTAAGGCCATCGAGTTTGGATAACTGATCAGGAACTATATGTCAACATTTTAAAATTTTGATTCCAAATGGAACTTGTAGTAAATGAAGAATAAAAACAGAACAAATGTAGTTTTTCAAGACCAGAGATATAATTATGTCTAAAACGCCAACATCTACACTTTCACTGCGAGCTGGAAAGAAGTTCCTCAATATACAATGACTTTTCTGTGTCTATATTTTCAAGCACATGCCAGTATCCAAGAACAAGTGTGTCATTGATAAACTATCCATTTTTCACCTTCAGCCTTCAACTTCTCCCATAATTTATTTTATCAATATTACTACAATTGCTCTCTGAACCTCCTTCTCATTCTTCAGTTCCTTTATCCTGTTAAAAATCTAATTTCCTACACTAACCCATTCTTTTCCAGTACCTCAAATTGTGGAACTCCTTACCTTCTTCAGTATTGGACCTCCGCCAAGCCTCAAGCTTTTAAAACCAAGCTATGGTGTCACCTAACCACTTCTTGATTTACTTCATCTTCTCTCTATTCGACTTTCATGATGTCCTTCACTATTGTGCCTTCACCAAGGCATCTGTCTTAAAAGGACAAACCTGTGACCTAAATCACCCAAAGTATTTCTGCTCCCGAAATGCAAACACAAGCTAAAACATTGCACAATTGCTTGTTTAAGCAAAAAATATACCACGCCTTTTTTTTTGCCTGTGACTTGCCCTTAGGTACAAAATGATATTTTAGTCAATAATCTATTATACATTAAGTAGGGGTTCCTTTGGGAGCAGGCTGCAGCAGAGTTGGCCCTCTATTCTTATGGAAATACTTCATTAATCAGTGGCCACTTCCATGATACATGGATTACCAGCTTTCAAAAAGCTGAATCACTTGGTACACCCGAGCTTTCCTACCCCCCAAATCTTTTAGTTCAAAACATGTAATGACGTTACATGAGGGGCGGCACAGTGGCGCAGTGGTTAGCACCGCAGCCTCACAGCTCCAGCGACCCGGGTTCAAATCTGGGTACTGCCTATGTGGAGTTTGCAAGTTCTCCCTGTGTCTGCGTGGGTTTCCTCCGGGTGCTCCGGTTTCCTCCCACCGCCAAAAGACTTGCAGGTTGATAGGTGAATTGGCCATTATAAATTGCCACTAGTATAGGTAGGTGGTAGAGGAGTATAGGGACAGGTGAGGATGTGGTAGGAATATGGGATTGGTGCAGGATTAGTATAAATGGGTGGTTAATGGTCGGCGCGGACTTGGTGGGCCGAAGGGCCTGTTTCAGTGCTGTATCTCAAAAAAAAAAACTCCTTGAATATGACAGCATAATTAAACAGGTAATGTGTCAGCGTGGAACACAAGGAACAGGGTCGTGAAACTCCTACTACAGCATTTTCTTTTGAACAGTGAAAACTGGAAAATTCTAAAATCTCAGTCTTTCTTAAACTGCATGACCTCAGTCCTGCTACATCCATGGGAATTTCATCAGTGGATTGTAGCTGGTCAAGGGTGAAGTGTAGAATTGATCTCCTAGTTTCATTCCATTCCCTCTAAGAATTACAGAAGAAATTTTGGAGCTTTGTTTTCTTTTAGTCACTACGCGCTCAGGTGATGCCCATGGGGATGTACAAGATTTTGTTTTTGGAAGTAGATTAAAAAAAAAACACCTGCATTTATATAGCACCTTTCATGACCACCAGACATCTCAAAGTGCTTAATAGCCAATGAAGTACTTTTTTTTGCAGTATAGTCACTGCTGTAATGTAGGAAACATGGCAGCCAATACGCATACAATGAACTCCCACATCTAGCAATGTAACAATGAGCAGATAATCTGTATTTGTGATGTTAATGGTGGGATAAATATTGGCCAGGACACCGGGGATAACTCCCCTTCTCTTCAAAATAGTGCCATAGGATCTTTAACACCCACCCAAGCACGCAGACGGGGCCTCGATTTAACATGCCATCTAAAAGATGGCACCTCTGACAGCGCAGCGCTCCTGCAGTACTGCACTGGTGCATAAGTCTTTATTTTTGTGCTCAAGTCCTGCAGTGGGACTTGAACCTGGAAGCTTGTGACTCAGGTGAGAATGCTACCTGACAAAGGGCTGAATGGTCTTCCATCTTCCCAAACTTTCTTCTGTCGCTTGTCCCCTAATTCTCCAGATTATGAGAAGAGGCAATGTTCAAATCATCAGACTGGAATTTGCCTATGCCAAATGCCTTTCAATCATAAATATTCAAATGCTTTTACTATCATTCAAATCATTTTTTTTAAAATTCTGAAAGCCACACAGTACACAATCTCTAAATACAAGTATAGAAGTTTACAGCATAGAATCAAGCCATTCAGATCATTTTGAGTGCATCAGCTGTTTACTAGAGTAATCCAAAATTAATGTCGCTACCCTTCAGCTTTTTCTGCTTCAACTATTTATCCACTTTTTCCTCAAAAGATGCAGTGCCTTCCTTATTCATTCCCTGTGGCAAACAATTCCATGCTCCAACAACCTCTACGCAAACAAAATTTCTCTGAGCCTCTCTCCTCCCTCTCAGTAACAATTGTGAATTGATAAGCCCCTTGTCAGTTAAAACACTTCCTATTTTTAGAAGTAAAACTGCTCTTTTGACTCCATTGTGGTTGTGGGGAAATCAGCTGAGTTACAAATCTACTGGAAAGAGAGTCAAATTTTACCCAGTTTGAAGACTGAAGTGTGAACTCTACAAGTTAGTCAACATATTAATATATAATCTTCTATTCAGTTATTCTTCCATCTTTGCCAATATCTGAAGTCATTGCATTAATGCTCAGGCTGGAAGGATAATTATCAGCAGGATAAGCCCGATTTCCTTTTTTGGGTTTTTGAATTAAATAACTGCGTAATGTGGACAATGCACATATAAATACAGTCACTGAGCAAACTGGGTTTATATTTATCATGATGCAAAGCAACGATGTGATAATACCCCTTCAATGTCATGGCCATTTTCAAGTGACCTGTTTCATGTAGTGAGCCACAATTGCCTCAATCAGAAAAGACAAATCATAAGGTAAGTATGGATGAGGAAGACCATTCTGCCCATCTTGGCTCACATATTCAGGAAAACCGACTGCCCCATTCCGTAATAATGCAAACAACCACCTCTTAGATGGTCTCATGTTTGTTTCCAATTACCCTAACCAGTCCATGTGTCGATCACTCTTTACATGAAGAATTTCCAGACATTCATCCCATGTTTGCCTTCCATCAGTTTGCACTTGTATCAGCTGGTCAGGTGACGTAACATGAAGCAGTGCTCCAGATTTGCCATTTCTACATCACTTACTATCTTGTACACCTGTTTGATGTCCTCGCATAATCATCCTACTTCCCAACTTAACAGTTCAAGTTTCTGCAATCTTTCCTCATGCCCAATCCTCCTGGTTCTACCTCTGCACTGCTTACAGGCCTTGAATGTCCGAATCACCAAAGTCAATGCAGTGTTTAAGTTATATGACCAGAGTACCATACAGTTTTAGCATCTGCTCCACTAACCATAGCTCAGCATTTTATTCACCTAGTTGAGTGTTACTGTACACATTAAATGCTGAATCTAGATCTTTCACTTCACCATTAGCCAATTCAATTAGATTATATAAAACTAAAAAAAAAAGAGAGCAATCAAGTCAGATAAGGCAGCCAAATACCAGAAAAACTCCAAATACAATGCACTCAGGTTCGTCTGTTACCCACTTTTTTCCTTCTATTGAGCAATACCTTACATTTACAAGCTTCCGAGGGGGGTAAAAAAAAAAACCCATCAGTTTTAGTCCAGTGGAAATTAAACTGAAACACAAATCTACAAAACAGTCACATCTTATCCTGGTTAAGAATAGAAGCATATAGTTATATAACGCCTTCAAACTGATTTTCAGATCTTCCTTCTAAATTTCCTGATGTCTAAACTATCTGCCACTGTTTCACATACAGACAGGTTTTATAGGTCCTTGGCTGCCTCATCAGATTTGCCTGCCCATCTTCCTCAGTTTTATGTCATCTGCTAATTTGACTAATTTGAATTGGTTTCTGAATCCAAATCATCTATGCAAATTAGAAACAGCCAGCACCTCAGCATCAGTGCCCGAACAACAACTTGTATCTGTATAGCACCTTTAACATAATACAACGTTCCAAGGCATTTCACAGGAGCATCACAAAACAAAATATGACACTGGACCACATAATGAGATATTGGGGCAGATGACCAAAAGATTCATCAAACAGATAGGTTTTATGGGATATCTTAAAGGAGGTAAGTGAGGTGGAGAGTTTCAGGAGGGAATCCCAGAGCTTAGGGCTATATGTATGCACCAGAGAATGTTTGACATGAAATGTAAATGTACATTGTAAATATAACGGGTAGTGATGCACCTCGTGTACTGTATTGAAAGAAAATGATCTGTATTGCACTTTATGTAATGTCAAATAGGAACTATGTAATGTACTTTTACAAATTTTATGAATAAAATATATTTTTGGGAAAAAATTCCAGAGCCTAGGGCCTAGGCAACAGAAGGGGTGGCTAGCAATGGTGGGGTGATTAAAATCGGGGATGTTTAAGAGGCCAGAATTAGAGGAGTACAGTTATCAATATATATTAATGATTTAGATGAGGGAACTAAATGTAATATCTCCAGATTTGCAGATGACACAAAACTGGGTGGGAGGGTGAGTCGTGAGGAGGATGCAGAGAGGCTTCAGGGTGATTTGGACAAGTTGAGTGAGTGGGCAAATGCACGGCAGATGCAGTATAATGTGGATAAATGTGAGGTTGGCACAGTGGCGCAGTGGTTAGCACTGCGGCCTCACAGCTCCAGCGAACCAGGTTCGGTTCTGGGTACTGTGTGTGGAGTTTGCAAGTTCTCCCTGTGACCGCGTGAATTTCCTCCAGTTTCCTCCCACATGCCAAAGACTTGCAGGTTGATAGGCAAATCGACCATACTAAAAAAAATTGTCCCTAGTGTAGGCAAGTGGTAGGAGAATTGAGGGAAGGTGGGGATGAGAGAGGGAAA
The DNA here is from genome assembly GCF_036365525.1 of Heterodontus francisci. Lineage (NCBI taxonomy): Eukaryota > Metazoa > Chordata > Chondrichthyes > Heterodontiformes > Heterodontidae > Heterodontus > Heterodontus francisci. Next base: position 133,402,030 of record NC_090373.1, read on the forward strand.
ATGGGATTAATGTAGGATTAGTATAAATGGGTGGTTGATGTCGGCATGGACTCGGTGGGCCAAAGGGCCTGTTTCGGAGCTGTATCTCTCTATGAGGTTATCTTGGAGGGTTGTGGGGCTGGAGGAGATCAAGAGATAGGGAGGGGTGAGGTCATGGAGGAATTTGAAAACAAGGATGAGAATTTTCAAATCAAGATGTTACTTTACCAGGAGCCAATGTAGGTCAACGAGCACTGAAGTGATAGGTGAACGGGACTTGATGCGAGATAAGAGATGGGCAGCACAGTTTTGGATGATCTCAAGTTTACTGAGAGTAGAATGTGGGAAACCAGCCAGGAGAGTGTTGAAGTACTGCAGTCAGTAATTCTGTTCACCCTGGCATCACTCTCCTAATGAATATCCATCACTAACTTATCGTCAACCAATTTCATATTCATTTCCTAGTCTTACTATGAATAGTAGGCACTTAAATGTTTATGTAGCAATCTGATTAAGGATGTCATGAAATATTAATATCCTACACTAAATTTATTTAACAAAGCTGTAATTTCCAATCCCATAATAGTTAACATAATTTGTATACAGTAGCACTGCGCAAGAATCAATCGCTCTTCATGTAGTGTCCTCGTTGTCTGAGGGTTGCTAATCATGGCTTATGCCATGATATCTCTATGGGGCAAGGCGGCAAGACCCAAGAACTAGCTCAGCTGGTACATGGATTGAATCTGCGCTGTTGGCATTATTCTGTCCCACACTTTAGCCAGTTAGCTGAGCTAAACGGCCCCTCAAATGAATGCTTCATAGAATTATTTCTACATAAATATTTATACTTTGATACCATTATTGACACCACACAATCCTGGAACTCCCTCCCTAACAGCACTGTGGGTGTACCTACACCACATGAACTGCAGCGGTTCAAGAAGGCAGCTCACCACCACCGTCTCTAGGGCAATTAGGGATGGGCAATAAATGCTGGTCTTGGCAGCGACACTCACATCCCAAGAATAAATAAAAAGAAAAAAAAAGGCTAGAGACAAATCCTATGACATACCAGTGGATGAGTTAGGGAGGAAAAGCTACTTGCAAAATAAAACATTTATTTAAAATTTACATTCAAGTCAAGAATCTGATGACACAAATCATTTATACCTGCACCCACACTGAGCTTTGCTTCAATACCTTAGAAGCGCCCTCTTTTTTTTCTGCTGTTCTCTCCTGAAAGCATTGATTTCATGGACAGTATCTTACTTCGCTAAGTGCCATGATTTGCTTTGACACCAAGTGTTGGCAGGCTACTGAATCACAAAGGACATCACAGCTGAGGCCGATCCTGGCCTCACTCAAAGTCTGTCTGGCTGTACTTCCAGCAGAGGTCACTAGGCAGAGATCAGAACTGGAAACACTGGGCAATTTGCCCTACCCTACATTACCCTAAAGACACTGCAATGAATTGTAATGCCTGACTGCTGTCATGATTGAGATCAGCTAACTGAAAAACTGAGTAGATCAAAACTGGAATCTTCTTGATCTCAGAAATGCTATTTACCTTTGAGTCATGTGGGAAGACAGCATCCTCCCTTTGAAAGGATAAAAGGGCAACAAACTGCTAGGTGATCTAAAAATTGATCCAGTCGAGCGATGAGGTGCATGAGAGTGACCCTCTCAAATAGCGAGAGACTAGGAGCTGTGGTGGAGCAGGGATTTAGTGTCCACATACACAAATCACTAAAAGCTAATGCAATGTTCATCTTTAGCTCAAGGACGATGAATTCAAGTGGGCTTCAGTTGTACAAAACCTTGGTCAGACCCTCATCTGGAGTACTGTGTTCAGTTTTGGGCACCAAGCCTGAAGAAACGCATTGGCTTTGGAAGCGTTAACAGTGAGAATTAACCGGAATGATAACAGGGATTAAAGGGTTAAATTGACAAGGCAGAGACTTGCCTTGTATTCCCTCAATTTGAAGGGTAATTAACTGAGGTCTTAGAAATGATAAAGGGATTCGACAGAAACTATTTCCACTCCTGAGACAATCCAGAACAAGTGGGCACAATCTTACAATTAAGAGCTCAGCCATTTAGGACTGAAATCAGGAAGAACTTTTTCCAAGTCTGGAAATCTGGAACTTTCTACCTCCAAACTATCAAAAATCTACAATATTTAAGGGTATCAAGAGATAGAGAAAAGGTAGGTAAATGGAGTTGATATATAGATTAACCATGATCTAACTGAATGGCAGAAAAGGCTCAAGCGGCTGAATAGCCAACTCCAACTATATTCCTCTGCTCAACACCTCCACCTCCAAGAGCCCAAATAAGATCAGGAACTCATTATGTGGCCAATTACAGGAAAAACCCCATAGCTTAAAAGAGTCAGCTGTGGCCTTGGAGCCAGAAGGTTGTGGTTTGAAGACCCACTGCAGGACTTGAGCACAACAATCAAGGCCGACATTCTAGTGCAGTAACGAGGGAGTGCTGCACTATCAGAGGTGCTGCCTTTTGGATGAGATGTTAAACCAAGGACCAGTCTTCCCGCTCAGATGGACATAAAAGATTCCATAATATTATTCAAAAAAGTGCAGGGGTGTTATCCCGGTGTCCTGGCCAATATTGATCCCTCAATCAACATCACAGATTAGCTGCCACGTTTCCTACATTACAACAGTAACGACACTTCAAAAGTACTTAGCTGACTGTAAAACACTTTGGAATGTCCAGTGGTCATGAAAGGCGCTATATAAATGCAAATCTTTCTTTTTCAGGAAGTGTGTGTGTTACCAACAGAGCCCAGCTGATGCCTGCTGGAGAGACCAAAACCATCATTTTCAGCCCCCATCATATGCGCAATTCCCTTGCCACTAACTCCATTCCCATCCCTGGCCACTCACTGGAAGCAAAACCAGACAGTGACCTTGAAATCCTGCTTGACGCAAAGCCGAGATGCAAACCACAGATTCTATGTATCACCGAGATCACTTACTCTAATCTCTGCAACATCACCAACCTCCACCCCACTGTTGTTGAAACCATTATCCAGGATTTTGTCAGATTGACAATCTTTTTTTTTTCTAATTTCCTGCTTCCTGGCCTCTCCTCCTTTATAAACTCCAAATATATTCAAAATTCAGCTGATCACACCTTGTTATGAACTAATTTCCACTCATCTATTACTTCCATCACTCCAACCTCTTGGACCCCAATACAGTGAACTGAAAATTCTTGCTCTCACTTTCAGTCCCACAATGGCCTTGTCCCACCCTGTCTCTGCAACTTTGTCCAGCATTACAACTTCTCCTACACCCTTCAAATCTTGCGTTTTGCATTTCTCACCCTCTCTTCCCCCTCCTCCCACACCATGGCTGCACAGCTATAATCAAATTGACCAGACTGAAACTGCCTCCCTAAACCCTTGTTATTCAGAATCTTTCAGACCTTACTTTCATAGACTTCTAACTCTCACATCATGACTTGTTCTTCATTTCTTTGACTTCTTTCTTTTCCCTATGTAAAAGGTATTATAGAATTTAAAGATACTGTTGAGAAAGCACACCATTGTCATGTGCCACTAGACTACTTAAACCAATTCAACTTTGATTCCAACATCTGTTTCCAGCTCACATTGAGCTCTCACAAGCTTCCAGCAGTGTATTACTTACACCATAATATACAACAAAAAGTGATACAAGGAATATTGCAGATTCAAAGTCAGACAGGGTTTAAAAGCAACATTCAAAAGTGGAAATCACTTTCTCCTAACTCCCACCGTGAGCAAGTTAATAAAGCTGAGTTAGACTTATTTTCTATTTATCAGAGAAATCTTAAGTTTAGATCAAGTCAGAATTCACTTTCCCGGGAGCTGGAGAAGTAACCCCACTCCTACTTCTCTTTTCCTCATTTACACAGACTGCAATGACTACTTACTTTTCACAGGTTGAGGATTGGACTGTTTCCTTCTAGGCATTTTTCACTTCAGCTTAAATTTGCCCTGAAAAGCGTTGAGCTAAAAAGCAACATCCACACATATTCGATATTTATTAACAAAAAAAAAGTTGAATTTAAATCTTATTTATTTCCTGTTTTAAACTAACAGCCATTAATGAAACACCAGTCCCTAAGAGAGTGAGTCCAGGAAGGAAACCCACCACTTCCTCTCTCTCGCTCTGATGACCTCATCACGCACACACGCTCCCGGTGATGACGTCAGTGCGCTTGGGCGGGTCTCGAGCCACAGGCTAAGACCCGCCCACAAGAGGAGCCTTTTGGGTATTGTGGTCTTCCAGCCCAGGGTGTCGGCCGGAATGGTGGGCCTTGGCCGGAATGGTTGATCACAGCCGGCACCGCCGCTCATACCGCCGGGCCTCGAGGACGAAATGATCCAATCGTTGCTGTGGCACAAAATATAATCCTTTTGCCAACATTTTCGCATCAACGGTAAACTCGAGCTGTCCTCGCCACCCGAATGACTACAATTACCAGAATGCATTGCGGCCAGACGCACCCAATACCGGGAATCTAAATATTATTTTAAGATAACTAATACAATCACATGATTAATAACCAAGCTCCGGGTCCATCAAAGTTGAGATTTTTTACAACCGTCCTTGCGTTCGCAAACACACGGCCGAGCAGGAAAACCTTTAGCGGACGCAATGTTTACACACGGCGTGATGACGCATATGGATGCGCAGGTTTTGATGACGTTTTGTGGGAGGTGGGACTGGATCAGCTGTTGCAGAATCTGAGGTTGCTGGATACTGAAGGAAGACAAGACAAGACAACACAGCTTGGGGTGAGTTCAGAACAGGCCTGCATCGCACTGCGGTTTTACTCTGTACTATTGTAGGCCAGTAATCAACCATTTGTTGGTATTTAAAATGGGTTAGTGTTAAAATCAGTAGGCTTCTCTGCTAAATGGATTTTTACTGGTGTATTCTCCCCCGCCCCGCCGTTCATTTGGGAGAAATGTCTTTCTCTTCTCTGGTTTGTGCTGAAGTGAAGTCCAGTCGAGTGTCATCTACGTGTCTTCGTCAGTTTTGCTGTGGCATTATGGATATAACCTTTGATTTGGTGACCTGACAAGGAGAGGCTCTGGCAAGGATTTTTTTTAAAGCAGTTAGATACTGCATTGGCTTGATCTGGTCTATCCCACTAGTGTCTGTAGTTTGAGGGTTTTTGTAGGTGCGTATAATGCTGCAAAGGAGGCTCCCTTTTCAGCTAAAATACTATTAGGTCTAACTTCTGTTAGCTACTTGGATTGATTTCTGTGATAGAGATTTAGGTTTGGAAAGTAAAGACAGACTTTCAATGTGTTTAGTTTAACTACCTGAATGGATGCTTGTTGGGAAGTTCCTTTTATTGCTGGGTGCTGGAATATATTTTGCCTCAGTAAATATTGGTAATGTTTTACTGTGGATGTAAATCTGATGACACTCTTCAATACTCTTGCTGCATTCCGAATAGATGCTAAAGATCCAAACAGACTTTTGACTTTTTAGTATATCATCTTTCATTTATGCAAAGTAAACTCTTTTTTTCCCCGCCCTAGTTTATTTCAAGTAAGACTTTTTAATAAAGTAACAGTGAAGGACTGATGTAACACGAAGGTTGTGAATTAAAAGTTCATTTTTAGAAAACAGCTGTTAAAATATAACTACATGAATGAATGCTCATGGGCAGCGGCTGCTTTGTATTTTGTAATCTTAATGTGTTTCCAGGTGCTTTATGCAGGCTGATTCCCTTTATTTAAAGTTTTGATCAACAAGGCTGTTGAATACAGAGGGTGAAGAGGAGTTGCAAGGTAACGAATATCTGGGGAAACTGGAAGCTGATAATTAAGTCAGTGAAGACCTCTTTATGCAGATAGTTGGAGGAAGTTCACCGTCTTAACCATTTTGGCCAACATGTGTTGTGTAATATTGTACAGTAAAAATTAGAACAGGGCAAAGTCTTATTAAAGGATTTATTCTTTTTGATAGATGGTTATGTCTAGATCCTCAAAGCCCAATTATTTGGGGCATAGTAGAAACAGAAAATTCTTAGTGAATATAGGATGCACAAACTGATTTGGTGCAAAAAAAGTAATTCTAAATGACTAACTCTCTGGTTTCTTCTAGAATTATATACAAGATGGACAAGTCTATGAACTAAACCCACTTTGGAAAAAATACTTGGGGAAAATCATCTTGTACTCCGTTACTGACTGCCTTTTTCCACTTCTGCAATATTGCCTGTTTCTTCACCATCACCACCTTCTCAGCTACTGGGTTAGGTTTCTCTGAAGCTCTCTAGCCAGTCTCTTTGCCTCAATCTTCCACTGGTTTCCACCCATCCAAAAGACTGCACACTTCCATCACCTCTAACTCCCTGTGCCCCAGCTATTTGACTTCTAGATTTCATCCTTGCTTTGAAATCCTTCCATGGCCTTAGTGCTCCCTTAGCATTCTTGTCCTGCCTTTGCTCCTCAAATACTTTACTCATCACTCATGTTCTAAAGGACTTGACTGAATTTCTGCACCCCACCACCCCCCCTGCCAGTGCATTGAATTTAAAATCCAGATCCTTAAATTCCCTCTCCACTTATTTCTCCATCTCTCAAAACCTTCCTTTTCCTCCTAGTGTTTAGATGTTTTCTTAACGATCCCACAGTGGCTGTCTCTGCCTTTTATACTTTTATGTATTTTTTCCCTCTTCTTTCCCCCTCACCCGACCCCCTGACCCGCAAAAACATTACATTAAGAGCCCTTTAGCAATGTAACTTGTTGAAGGACTGTCTTTTATCTTGAAACACAGTGTTAAATGTTGCTGTAAGCAGTGTATTTTCTTTATAAGATGTGTTTTATATGATCACGTGTAGCAAGTAAAAGAAACTTGCCTGATACTTTGCATTGTGTTATTTTTGAAGTGTGCACGGCAGTATATAATTGATACAAAATACATTTGGATAGTTGACATGATCCTGATGTCAGCAGCCATTTGGTTATTTAATAGATTGTAGTGTTATTGATACAGTTATCCGGTGGAAACAGAGATTTGCAATTAAGCTGATATTTTAATGTGTCATACTTCTAAAGCATTATAATTGCTGCAGCCAGCAGTGACAACAGATCTGTAACTACCAGTACTTCAACGTGATGCTATAGCTCACAGGGTGCTCTTCGAGCACAACCAAGGGTTGAAAGGACAACCTTTTTACTGTATTGCTGCATATTGTTCACAATTCAAGTGGATATGATGCAAAAATGTCACATTCCCACCATTGCGCTTCACTGAATATATATTAACAGCACCAGAATGCAGTGGGATTTTGTTGATTATTAGGAGGCTAACCTTGGGAAGTTTGGTTCAGTGGGTTTTGTGTAAGTTTGTTCTTGAAGACTAAATGACAGTGATAGTAGTGGAGTTGCTAGATGGCACCAACATTTTGATCTTAAACTAGTGACTTGCATGAAAATGGTTTAATACGGTTTCAGTTTCATATCAGCCATATAAATATGATTGCATGCTAATTAGGCTGCCTATTTAATAAAAAGGAAAAAGTCTGCATCCTGATATTTCAATGGAACGGGTGTACTGTGCATTTTGTTGTATTTATTGCATTTCAAAACAAGTGACTGCAAACGAAGAGGACCTGCTCTATTCAGAGGCTAAATGAAAACTTATAAAATAAAATGCTATCTACTCTGGGGTCCTATTTTTATATCTTTATCATAAGGAAGGATAACAGCTTAAAAATGCAAACCTGCCAGCAGCAGGGCTCCAAGATTGGCACGCTGAACAATTTGGCAGGACCCTTACTTTTCCAGTCTAGCTGGACTCCAAATCAAACTCAAATTGCTTCAACTCTTAGCTACACATTGTTCCCAATGCAATAACAACCATGCACAAGCTTAACGTATCAATGTACCCTGTCATAAGCATGATGCAATCAAAATGTACGATAGCACCACAAAATTGTATCAAAATCTTGAAATTTTCTTTCCCAATTGAAGAGCATTATGGTGTGTTGATGGAGAAATTTGCAGTACCATGGCTTCCTGTTGCAAACTAAGGGACAACACTGCAGGTTCCCCAAGTATAGCAAAGAGTTATATGAGAATTCTTATGGGCGGCGCAGTGGTTAGCACCGCAGCCTCACAGCTCCAGGGACCCGGGTTCAATTCTCGGTACTGTCTGTGCGGAGTTTGCAAGTTCTCCCTGTGTCTGCGTGGGTTTCCTCCGGGTGCTCCGGTTTCCTCCCACCGCCAAAGACTTGCAGGTGATAGGTAAATTGGCTGTTATAAATTGCCCCTAGTGTAGGTGGGTGGTAGGGCATATGGGATTACTGTAGGGTTAGTATAAATGGGTGGTTGTTGGTCGGCACAGACTCGGTGGGCCGAAGGGCCTGTTTCAGTGCTGTATCTCTAAATAAAAAAGTTCTTGGCCTATGAGGAAGCGATGGCAAGTGAAACCCATGTACCTCCTGGCAGAAAGGGATGGAGAACTGGACGGCAACCTGCACCATTGTCTTTTTGATAAGTGGTTAAATTAGCAACAGGCCTAGGACAGTTAGTTTGCTGATCTTTTCAACCAAGAAATTATATGGTAACGAAAAGGAGAGAAATACAGGGATTTCAATTTTTGTTTTTAAAGTTGTTTTGAATGCGTGAATTTTTAAATTGGTCCTTTGCAAAGTAAAATGGCATTTGTGCCCCACTTTTATTTTGAAGTGGCATTGAGTTCCTGGAGCACTGCAAAAATTGGGAGTGGATCAGCACTGCTGTTTGTTGTGCAACATTTCCCGATAATAAGGGTGCAGTCCTAGCCTGCACACAGGCCTGTACTGAAATTAATGATGATCAGGTGTTGGTAGATTTTGTTGTTTATAGATACCACATAATTTTCATTTCCATTGAAATCAGATGGCTGGTCACAGTGCCAGTCTTATGAGTGAGCGGCAAATATTTCAGAGCTGTCTAGTGACCTGACTGTTAACCTTGTCACTGTACAGGAGAGGCTAGCCTCTATAATAGCGGAAGGCAGATTGCCTATTGGATTTAGAATATTGACCCATATGGTTTTGTGATGTTTCAAATCTAATTTTTAACATTTTTCTTAACAGTGTCTTCTTAAAATACTGTTTGTGATATTGTGCCACATCATTGTTGAAAATTACAAATGAAAAACACATCATTATGGAACAATGATGTGCTTCACCTTTTTTTGAAAAGTGAAACTCTCTTCAAATTCCGAGTGCAGTTGAATGAAGGATGTATCCAAAGTTGTGGAAAGAAAATTTGAGCTCTTCAGCAGCCTGCAATGATGGACCTACATGCCATTATGTACCCTGTTCCAGTTCTGGCCTCCTTTGCATCTCGACCCAACGCAGTATCCATGATATCATTGCCTCTATATTTGACTAATCCCATGCTCTCCTGGCTGGCCTCCTACTTTCCACCTTCCATAAACTTGAACTCATCCAAAACTCTGCTACCTGTGTCCTAACTGGCACAAAGTTCCACTCACCTATCAATCCTGTACTCACTGACCTACATTGGCTCCCATTGCAGTAATACATCATGTTATTTTTCTCATCCTTGTCTTCAATTCACTCTGGCCTCATCCATTCCTACTTCTGTAACCTCCTCCACGCCTACAACCCTCAGATCGCTACGCTGCTCCAATTCAGGCCTCTTGTGTGTCCTCTATTTTCTTTGCTCCACCAGTAGTCGCCATGCCTTCAGCTGTCTAGGCCCTAAGCTTTGGAATTCCCTCCCTAACCTCTTTGCCTATCTAGCTCTCTCTCCACCTTAAAAACTACCTCACTGACCAAGCTTTTGGCCAGCTGTCATAATACCTTTTTTTTATTCATTCTTGGATGTAGGTTGTTTGAGATAGAAATGCAATACTGTGCGAATATTCCTCCTGGCTTGCCATAGTGATGTGACCTCTCCCATGAGGCACTCGCTGCAGGCAGTCATCACAGGTTCAGTGCCATAAAGACAGTACAAGCAAGACTGTTGCCCTGTGAGCTCATAACATTGTGTCAGAGTGGAGCTGAGATTGAGTATTGAAGAGCTGTATAGAAGCACAGCTTCTGAAAGTGAAACCCAGGAATGTTCAGAGCTGCTAAAAGCCACAGAAAAGCAACAAAGAAACTGGCTACAGCTGCATGCACTGGGTAAGACACAATGGCTGCAAATTTTCCTCTTCCTGTGCCAGTCGAAATGAAAGGTGATATAAAGCCGAACTGGCAGTTTTTCCCTCGCAATGGCAAAATTCCGAAATTGTGACAGATTTAATTAACAAACCAGAGCCGCTATGAGTAGCCACACTGTTATCCCTGTTGGGGAGAGACTATTACTAAATGCATAACACTCTAAATCTCCAAAGAACAAATGAATACAGACAGCAGAAATTCTGAAAGCCTTGAAGGCCGCTGTGAACCCCAAGTGAACGTGACTTATGAATGGTATGTGTTCAACATTAGGGTCCAAGGTGAAAAAGAGTCAATTGATCAATATGTGACTACATTAACACAGCTTGCAGTATCCTTGTGAATTTTCACAGCTAAAAGATGATCTAATTCAAAACAGGATTGTTTTAGGCATAAGAGATCCCGCAGTAAGAGTATGTCTACTGAGAGAGGAGAAACTTACTCTTAGGAAAGCGATCGACATGCGCAGAAGCGCGGAGGTTGTTAATCAGCAGCTGGAGCAGATTCATGGCAGAACAGACCAAACCAGACCTTGCATTATGCTGATTGATATTCCCAGCTGAAAGGGCAGAAAGATCACGGACAAAGGGCAGGATGCAAATACTGTGGAGGGCATCACACAAAGGAAAAGAAGGCACGTCCAGCGTGGGGAAAGCAGTGTTCTCACTGAAAGAAGCCGAATCATTCTGCAGGCAAGTGTTTGGCTGGAAGGAAGCACAACAAGCAGGTACAAATGGTCACTGGAGAGATATCAGCCAAAGATTCTGACTAATCACTATACACCACACAACATGTTGGTTCAGTCAGGTCGATAGGTGATAAATGGTTTGTGACTGTTGGAATGATGACTGCAGAAGGAGAATATCAAGTCAACATAAAGTGTCAGATAGACACTGGTGCATCATGCAACATCATGATCTTCACAGACCTGTGCAAAGTTGCTCAATATGGCGATCCAAAAATGAAGCCCTCTAAAGTTGAGGCTATATGATGGCACCATACTAGTGCCGAGAGAACAAATTACTCTGAGATAAAGGTGTGCAAAGAAAACCCGACCCCAGTCCGAATGCCTGAGCGGAAGCCCGACATGACCCAGCCCGAACCCGACTTGTCGTCTGATCCCGGCAGGTAGCAGGCCTTTACATCAGTGCATGGGTAAAGGCCTGCTACCCGCCCGACCCCGACGGGTCCTGACGACATGTGTCGGATTCTGGCCGGGTCATATCGAATTTCCGGGTCCAGCATTCGGGCTTGGTCTGGTTTCCTTTGCATTAGGTTCTCAGAGTAAAGGTGTGCAATGACAAGAGTGAGGATCTGGAATTCTGCAAGCCACTCATCTCAGCCGGGGTAAGTCTAAAGCTTGGAAGTAATCCTCCATTGCAAAAAGTGATTTGCAACTTGTCACAGCACACTAAACCATTGACCACGGAACAGATCCTAGAGGAGTGCAACAATGTGTTTACAGGTTTAGGATGTCTTCCTGGAGAATATCATTTCGAAGTAGATGAGGGCAAGACCAATTCAGCATCTGCCAAGGGAATTTCCAGTTGCCCTCAAGGCCAGCCTGAAAGACCAGATGGAAGAGCTGGAAAAGAAGGGAGTAATCAAGAAAATGATAACTCCTACAGAATGGATTAGCAGCATGGTAGCAGTGAAACAACCCGGAAAGCTGAGAGTATGCATCGACCCAAAGGATCTAAATAAAGCTTTGACGCGATCTCACTACCCCATGCCTACCATCAAAGGAGTTTTGCCACAACTTGCAACGGTAAATATCTTCTCTACCCTAGATGCGGCGGATGGCTACTGGCAAGTGAAGCTGGATGAAGACAGCAGCTTTCTAACTACATTCTGGATGCCGTTTGGGAGAGACATATGGTTGCACATGCCATTTGGCATTTCTCTGGCTCCAGAGGAGAATCAACGCAGACAGCATGAGATAGTAAGTGATCTTCCCGGAGTGGACGTTATAGTGGATGATCTGTTAGTTGATGGATGCGGAGACAATGGAAGAAGCTATTGCTGACCATGATCAAAATCTAGTGCGGCTGCTGGACAGAGCTCGCCAGATGAATCTGAAGCTGAACAAAAAAAAATTACTATTAAAGATGGCCGAAGTTAAGTACATGGGCCGTGTACTGACAGCAAAAGGCCTTGGCCCGGATCTCGAAAAGATGAGAGCGGGAGCAGCAATTCGGCAACCAACAGATGTAAAAGCAGTGTAACGATTCGTTGGATTTGTCAACTACTTGGCAAAATTCTTGCCCAATTTGTTGCTGGAGTTTGAACCATTACGCCAATTCACTGCCAAGGACGTGCAGTGGTATTGGGGCACAGAACAAGAAGCAATGTTCACTAAAATCAAGCAACTATGATGGCAACGCCAGTGCTGAAATACTATGACATAAATGATGAAGTCACCCTGCAGTGGACACCAGCGAGACAGGACTTGGAGCAATCCTAATGCAGCAAGAACAATTAGTTGCAGTTGCATCCAGGGCATTACCGCCAATGGAACAATGCTACACTCAGATTGAGAAAGAGTGCCTGGCCATTGTCTTTGCTTGTGAACATTTTCATCAATACCTACTTGGAAGAGACAGTGACAGTCGAATCCAACCACAAGCCACTTCAAAGCATTTTCCTCAAGCCGCGACTATCTGCTCCAAAGTGTCTGCAAAGGATGTTACTCCGGTTACAGAGATATAATCTGGATGTGACATTCGAGCAAAGGAAACAGATGTACATCGCTGACATGCTGTCGAGAGCAGCACTCCCTGTGAAGAAAATAGACAGAATGTGAAATCTTCCAGACTCAACGTGAAGCTGCAGCTCAACATGCTCTGGAAGTCATCAATCCAGCAGAGACGTTGAATCTGACAGACAAGCGCCTTGCTCAAATCAAACGAACTACCCAATAAGATGCTGCTACTCCAAGTGTTGCAAGAAGTAGTGATGAAAGGATGGCCTGACAGCATCAAGGACACTCCTGTATTGGGCTTACAGAGATGAATTGATAGTCCAAGAGGGCATCTTGTACAAAGGAAAGAGTCATTATCCCTGAGGAGTTGAGAGGAGAGATACTAAAGTGCATCCATGCAAGTCACGAGGAATTGAGTTGAGTCTGAGGAAGGCAAGAGAAGTGCTCTACTGGCCAAAAATAAGCAATGAAATCAATGACAACATCAGCCAGTGCAGTGCGTGTAATGAGTACCAAACTAAGCAAACTGAAGAGCTGCTGATGACACGTGCTATCCCAGACCGACCATGAATGAAGCTGAAAGTAGACCTCTTCACTGTCACAGGAACTGATTATCTTGTCACTGTAGACTACTATTCTGACTACTGGGAAGTAGACCAGGTGATCTCAACTACTGGTGAGATTGTAGAATGTCTGAAAGCACACTTCAGTCATTTGGACATTCCAGACATAGTGATGACCGACAATGGCCCTCAGTTCATGAGTGAAGAATTCAGCTGCTTCATAAAGGATTGGGAAATTCAACACCATACTTAATTTCCGCACTATTCCCAATCAAATGGAAAGGCTGAGGTGGAAGTGAAAATCGCCGAAGGAATCATAAAGAAAGCGAGCAAATTCAGCACAGATATATACAACGCAATTCTCGAGTGGAGAAACACACTAGCAAAAAGCTACTGAAGCCAGAAGTAGTAACAGGCATGAGTGACAAAATCAAGGTGAAACAGCAGAAAGCCAAATTTCATTTTGACAAAACTGCCAAACCATTGCCAGAATCGAACATTGGAGAGTCAGTCAGGCTAAAAACCTTCAACACTCACAACAAGAGTCAGCCCAAATGGCAACTTAGGACCTGTGTAGAGCAGTCGTCACCTCAATCGTATGTTGTGAAAGTGAACGACCAGATATACCGTCGCAATCGTAGGCACATAACCACAACTGCAGGCGACTATCACAGATTCAGTGCAATAAAGACGCCGTACAAGCAAGACTGTTGTCCTGTGAGCTTGTAACATGGGTGTTGCAAGGCCAGCATTTATTGCCCATTCTTAATTGCCTTTGAGAAGGGGGCTCAATGTAAAATTTGTCTCAATGCTCCTGTCAAGTTCCTTGGGACGTTTCTACTACTTGAAATGTGCTATAGAAATGCAAGTTGTTTTTGTTGATTCTTAGAGCCTTCATTTTTTTTCTCACTTTGGAATACTCTCCCTAAGTCCCTCCACTTTATTACTCCTCTCCTTCAATCATCATCTCAAAATTTTCCTTTGATCATTCCCCTTAACAATTCCCCTTAACAACCTTGCTTAATAATTTTCCCTCCCTACATATTATCCAGCTTCACCTCTTGGAACAAAACCTGTTTTATTCCATTAAACCTGTGACGTAAAGACAAATTGTTTGAGAATGTTTCATGCTATGCAAATTACTGAGGGTGTGACTTGTGTAGTTGACTTGTTCGTAGTACCTGTTTCTGTCATCTAAGGTCCTGGTTGCACAGTAATGGGAATACACAATAGCACAGGCTTAACAGCAGAAAATGTACCCTATTGGTCATGTTATTTAGAGGAACAGGAGAAGGATGATGGCTGTAAGTTAAAGATGGGCTATGACAAAATCTGAAAGGAAGGAAAAAACGTTGGGAGCAACAACTGTGCAAGAGCAAACTTGGATATTTTTATTTGTGGTAGTTTCTGTAAAAGTACTAAATGTTTCAGGTTCAAACTTCAAAATGTGATTTGCTTTGACAAAAACCTCAACCCCCTTCTGGCCCCCATATCCTAGTGCTTAATTAATTAAGGAAAGTTAATATTTAAATACTGATTTTTTTAAAAACTCTGATTGCAGTAAACCTGCAAGCTTCCATGTGGGTAATGGGGGCATAAACATCTGTAATGGTGTCTTCTATCGGATCAATGTTGAAAATAAAAGGTTTCAACATCCTGTAGATCTTTATCAGAATAGTACAAAATGGTAACTAGGATTGCATCAACACGTTATCCTGAAAGCTTCAGTATTCCAAGTGTCATTGCTTCCATGAAATGGTTTCTCCCTATAGAGAGGAAGATAGGATCAGACTGAAGAATAATGTTCGATAAAGTTACGGGCCCTCTCTCTGAATTCACACAGCATTCACAACAGGGTAGATGACTTGAAGGCACAAATAGAGGTAAATGAGTATGATTTAATTACCATTACGGAGACATTACAGGGTGACCAGGACTGGGAATCGAATATTCAGGGATATTTGTCATTTAGGAGGGATAGGAGGTGGGGTAGTGCTGTTAATAAGGGACGAGGATCAGTACATTAGTGAGAGAGGATCTTAGTACGAAGGAGCAAAATGTAAAATCATTTTAGATAGAGCTAAGAAACTGAAAGGGGCAGCAACATTGGTGGGAGTTGTTTATAGGCCACCAAACTGTAGTGGTAATGTCAGGCATGGTATAAATCAGGCAATTAGAGCTGCATGTAGCATGGGCAATACAGTAATAATGGGCGACCTCAATTTACATATAGATTGGGTAAACCTAATTAACACTAATGCTGCAGAGGATGAATTCCTAGAGTGTGTACGAGATGGGTTTCTGGAGCAGTATGTTGAAGAACCAACTAGGGATCGGGCTATTTTAGATTTAGTGATGAGAAAGGGCTGATTAATAACCTTGCTGTAAAGGAGCCATTAGGAAACAGTGACTACATATGATAACATTTTAAATTTTCTTTGAAAGAGAGAAAGTTCATTCTGCAACTAGGGTCTTAAATCTAAACAAAGGAAACTATGAAAGTAATGAAGGGCAAGTTGGCTATGGTGGATTGGGAAAATACATTAAAAGATTTGACGGTACACAGGCAATGGCTAGTATTTAAAGAAGTATTACATGGTTTACAATAAATGTACATCCTCTAAGATACAAAAACCCAACAGGAAAGGTGACTCAACTGTGGCTAATGAAAGAAGTTAAGGATTGCATTAGGTCAAAAGAAGTGGCTATAAGGTCACCAGAAAAAGTGTTAAGCCTGAGGTTTGGGAGCAATTTAGAGTCCAACAAAGGAGGACCAAGAAATTGATAAAGAAAGGGAACAGAGATTATGAATGCAAACTAGGTAGCAACATAAAAGTGGACTGTAAAAGCTTCTTTAGGTATGTGAAAAGAAAAAGATTAGCAAGGACGAATGTGGGTCCATTGCAAGCGAATACAGGAGAGTTTGTGGTGAAGAATGAGGAAATGGCGGAAAGACTGAACAATCACTTTGTGTCTGTCTTCATTGAGGAAGACACAAATCTCTCCGAAATACTGGGAAACCAAGGGACTTGTAAAAATGAGGAACGGAGAGTAATTAGTATCAATAAAGAGGTAGTAGTCGAAAAATTAATTGGATTGAAAGTTGATAAATCTCCTGGACCCAGATGAGCTACGTCCCAGAGTATTGAAGGAGGTGGCTATAGAGATAGTGGATGTATTGGTGGTCGTCTTCCAAAATTCTATAGATTCTGGAAGGGTTCCTGCAGACTGGAAAGTATCAAATATAACCCCACTATTTAAGAAGGGAGCAAGAGAAAAAAGGAGAACTACAGACGTGTTTGACGTCAGTAGTGGGGAAAATGTTAGAACCTATTATAAAAGATGAGATAACTGGACACTTGGAAAATAATGATTGGGCAGAGTCAACATGGATTTATGAGAGGGATATCATGTTTGACAAACCTGTTGGAGTTTTTTGAGGATATTACTTGTAGCATCGATAAAGGAGAGCCAGTGGATGTGGTGTATTTGGATTTTCAGAAGGCTTTTGATCAGGTCCCACACAGGAGGTTAATATACAAAACTAGAGCACATGTCATTTGGGGGTAATATACTGCATTGGATTGAGAATTAGTTAACAGACAGAAAGCAGAGAGTAGGAATAAACAGGCCATTCTCAGGATGACAGGCTGTTACCAGTGGGGTGCCACAAGGATCAGTGCTTGGGTCACAGCAGTTTACAATCGATATAAATGATTTGGATGTGGGGACCATATGTAATATTTCCACTCTTGCAGATGATACAAAACTAGGGGAGAACGTAAGTTGTGAGAAGGATGCTAGGAGGCTTCAAGGGGACTTGGACAGGCATAGTGAATGGGGAAGAACATGGCAGATAGAATATAATGTGAATAAGTGTGAAATGATCTACTTTGGTAGAAAAAACAGGCAGAGTATTTCTTAAATGGTGAGAGGTTGGGAAGTGTTGATGTCCAAAGGGACCTGGGTGTCCTTGTTCATCAGTCACTAAAAGCTAGTATGCAGGTGCAGCAAGCAATTAAGAAGGCAAATGGTATGTTGGCCTTCATTGCAAGAAGATTTGAGTGCAGGAGTGAAGGTGTCTTGATGCAATTGTATAGAGCCTTGGTGAGATTGCACCTGGAGTATTGTGTACAGTTTTGGTCTCCTTATCTAAAGAAGGATATACTTGCCATAGAGGGAGTGCAACAGCGGTTCACCGGACTAATCCCTGGGATGGTAGGACTGTCTTATGAAGAAAGTTTGCAGAAACTGGGCCTGTATTCTCTAGAGTTTTGATTAATGAGAGATGATCTCATTGAAGCTTACAAAATACTTAAAGGGCGTGACAAGGTAGATGTGGATAGGAGGTTTCCTCTGGCTGGTAAATCTAGAACCAGGGGACACAGTCTCAGAATAAGGGGCAAGCCATTTAAGACTGAAATGAGGAGGAATTTCTTTACTCAGAGGTTGGTGAATCTGTGGAATTCTCCACTCCAGTGGGCTGTGGAAGCTCAATCATTGAGCATGTTCAAGAAAGAAATCGCTAGATTTCTGAATACTAATGACATCAAGGAATATGGGGACAGTGGGGAAAAGTGGCGTAGAGGTAGATTATCAGCCATGATCTGTTTGAAAGGCAGAGCAGACTCGATGGGCCGAATGGCCTACTCCTCCTATTTCCTATGATCCTAAGAACAACCTGGAAATTTTTGTAATGGTAACTTGGTGATGTAATGATCTTGGCACATATTATATTGTGTTTGCAAATAAAAAGGGAAACATGTTCCCAATTGGGAATTGTGCCCAAAATGCGCTGGTTAGCTTATGCTTCAAGTTGCTACTAAAATTAATTTGCATAATCACAAACTTAGAACCAGTGCAGTAAAGCAGCATAATAGAACTTAATCATATTTATTTTTCTTACCAGTAAAATGTATTCTTTGATGTCTTGAACAGTGGTAACTTGATGAAGTTTTATTAATACAGCTGAAAATGGGTTTATCATCTAAAAAATAAGCATTTTTACCAAGTGTCTAGTCCTTCGCCTGTGAGTAACATGATTTTAAATCACTGCAAATGACTGAAACTATAATGAGCCATTTAAATTACATTGGTGTATGCTGGTCAGTTTTTAATTAAATATTTTTTGATGTGGAAAAAACTTTTAAAACATGCCTGTGTGTAAGAAAATGAGTGCAATTTGAAGACCCTTCCTGAACCAGCAGAATCTTGTGATGTTGACCTGAATTTGGGGGCTGGTGTGGGGTTTGGAGGGGATGGCTGTGTCCAGTTTTATGGTAAGGCCTGATTCAAAAGAATTTAATCTTAAACCAGCCTAACAGATTGCAGATAACATGATTGTAAGTGGTTTTAACTGTTTAAATTTACTCAAACATTTGTGCTGCTTCAGCTGCTTTTTGCCCAAATTGTGCTAACATAATACATGGAAAGTCTGTCCCAGTATCTTTTAAATCTTTGCTGCATCATTTGTGTATATCCTGTTAGTATGCTCTCCTCCTATCCCAATTAAATCTTTTAGTGCTTTCAGTTCTGAAATCAAATATTCTGATATTTTACAGAGTTCATAGAATTGTTGCTACTTTGACTAGTTTATTGAAGACAAAAGCATGTTCTTCACCTCTTCAAATTATTGTGGCACTGGAGACTGATTTATTCCCCTCTGCTGTAAATCACTGTGATATTGCAGACTAGTCTGCTGGGAAGAGAAGTTAGTCCTGATGCAGCGATCTCCATCCTAATTTGTATTTTCAACATAGGAAATGTGCAGCTTAAGTGTGTCATTCGTTGCTTGGTTATCTTTAGGCGCTATTTCCACGGAAGAGGAATTAAAATAGAGGATTTGTCTGGCAGCCTAAATTGACCATTATTATTGAATAGATGAATTTATATGATGCCCATATTATTCAGTGTGGGCCATTCTTTAGAGAGAGTCAGTCCATTTAGAGATGGGATACTTTGGAGTTTGGGTATACGAAGAAGGTGCATGTATTTCCAAGTTTTAATAGCTCCCTGCAAAGGATAGAATTCAAGTTGGCATCCATGTATCTCTGGAGAAGGGTAAAGATTATATTGATCCTGCATCGTTTTTCGTCATTCTAATTTTATGCTTCAGAAATTTCCTTTTACTATTGATATTAAAGGTTTGATAAAATAAAATCATGGCCTGGTAATTTTTAGTCCACTCTTACAGAAATGCATGTTTCACTTGCTTGTTTGGTCAGTTTCTCTTGTTAAACATACACTGTTTGGAATACAATAAGAAGTTTTTGTTATTGACTGCTTGTAATTGAATGAAAAATGTTAGGAGGTGATCTAAACCCTGGTTCCTGCAGTCCTTCAAACTTTAAGTGCATTAGCAATTTAAGCAGACTAAAATTTATTTAATTAAAATAATCTTTTGAGCTTTTGAGTATTAGATATACTTTTGCATTTCTATCTTCACTATTATGTGAATGTTGTTCAGTGTCACTTAATTGTATCTTAACAAGGGCAGCTCATAGGATTAGCTGATGGTGAAAAGGGGGTTCATCAACAAGTAGTACGTCTAGCAGTTGGTGGCTGGTGGATTAGAGTATCGAGTGACAGCACGTAGATTCATGGCTGAAATCCCTGAGTTTAGCAGTGGGAAGGTGTAGAGTGGAGCCGAGTGCTTTCCCACAGGGAAGGAGGAAAGCAAATTGGAAACTGGCACCAGGCTGCTTTCTTAAGCCTTCTGAAGATGCTTTATTGGGATTAACAAAGTTCTACCTTCCCTCTTGGCTGTGGGATGGTCTATGTGGCGCAATTAGACAGTACATCTCAGTGCAGTACTGGCAGAGTGACGCACTGTCAAAGCTGCAGACTTTTGGGTGAGGCGTGAACATAAAAGATCCCATTGTACTATTCAAACAAGTGATGGGGAATTCTCCCCCAGTGTCTTGGCCAATATTTAATACCTGAACAAACATTCTCCCACCTGCTCTGTAAGTACTGACTGGTCCTTTCTTAGATAAGATAGCACAGGTAGCTCCTTGCCCTTGGGGGGCCTTTTCTTGTGCTTGGTACATTTAATGTATAGTACAACAATAAGTAAGCAGTTCATTACTTAATCAGTGTAACTGTTTAAGAATGTAGCCATTGTGAATCGCACAAATTTGATACTTTGTATGCTCTTCCCAGTCAACTGTTTCAGGATAATTTCAAGCAGTAGATCAGTAGCCCAGTACAACAGTTCCTTTCTTGTTGCATTTACATTACAGCATTGCTGTCACTGGCAGCTCTGTATGTGAATGACAAGGAGCGAGAGCACCTGGCACCAAGTAAAACATCGGTTTTGCCTGGTGTTGCAGGTGGAATTCAGCTGCAGCTGCGAGTGTTGGATGATGTCAGGCACCAGTTTTCCCTGGCCCTGGGGAAATAACGGAAGACACCTTGTAAAATTGATGCAACCTGCATGCAACAATACCTCTGCATGACTTTATGTATCAAGCAAATATTAGTGTATTTTTCTGGCAGCAGTAATGCAGTGCAATTGCAGGGTATCCTTTCTTCTCCTGGGACTCTGATTTGAACCATCTGCAGTCAGAGTAAGTGAATTTCTCACTGAGCACTGTAAGAGCCCTGTATGGAACATTAACATGACCATTTCTGTTGTGTTCCTATTCAACATTAAGTGCCAAAATGTTAAAATGCTTGTTCAGAAGAAAAATGCCTTCTGAAAAAGCTGTATAACCTTGTTTCATTTTTCAATTTTAGCATTATCCATTAATCAAGAATTTTTAATAAATCATCTTTAAATTTACACCTCGTCATCATCTGCTTTCTATTTTTAAAAGCATTATTATTGGGGGCAATACTAAGTGTTCTGGTAATGCTTTGCTATATCAAGGAGGAACAGGACGTTTCATTCTCTGGCCTGGCCAGTTTCCAGTTTGAGTTATGTTGCAAGGAAGGTTAGGGGGTTCCAGAGTGAGGGAAACTTGGAGGTGCATGCTGTGGAGTATTATACCAATGACAGGAGTGTTGGGTTACCTACCTTGTTCTTTCTGGTAGTGTAGTTGCACCTGGAGCAGCTTGTGAAGGAGTGAAAAATAGGTGAGGTGAGGCAAGGATATCCAAGTGTTGGTTGTCTTTTGTTAGCTAAATCTTTTTATTTGAGATTTTTTCTCTTTACCTTTAATGCATGATTTTAGCGACCTGTGAGAAACCCTAACTTAATAGTTGCATGAAGGGAACAGATTCAGATCAGGAGGCAAAATGTATTGAAAGGGGAATGCAGCTTTAAATGCATTACTTATAGCAGCTGATGGATGGCTTTTTTAACTGCATTCCAGGCTGGGGTAGTGCCAAGGCTGAGCCAGGTAGTGTATTGAGGGATGGAGTCAAAAATGTTTGAGTCAAACAGAGTTTTGATTGAGGAGCTCTTTGAAATGCTGCCTCCAGCAGACACTGCCTGTGTCCTTGATGAGCTTTCTTCTGTGCTTGGCTCTCAGCGGATGGGCCCTTGAGTGTTTGGGCCGCAGACAGTCTTGACAGTGCTGAAGAATCCACGCATGTCATAGCTGTCCAGAAGCTAAGGAATCTCCCGCGCTCTTTCCACCCACCATTTGTTCTTGATGTCACGGGTTTTTTGTTGTACTGCTGCCTTCAGACATCTATAAGCCAGCTGCTTTACTCTTGCAGCTTCGTTGTGCTTCCAGTCTAGGAACGCTTTGCACTGGCGTACAATTAGCTCTTGAATCTCTTTGTCGTTCATGTCAAACCAGTGCCTACTGTTTCCTGGTGGAGAAGCCATGAATGTTTTGACAGGTGCTGATTATGGTGGACTTTAGAGTGGACCTGGCATTGTGGACACATTGCAGTTCATGTTGGCTGAAAGCCCAGAGGTTGTTTGCAAGGTGCTGGCTGAGGAGAGCTGCCTTTGTGGAATCCTTGAGATCTTCGGTGTTAATTTTCTTGCGGTAAAATTTCTGTTGCCACCAGCTGCTGTTTAGGGGACAGATTGCTGGAGATAATAGACCAGATAATGTGATGATCGGTCCAGCAGTCACGGCACCTATTATGGCACAAGTGATACAGATGAAAAACAATAAAGCCTCTGGAGCAGACTGAATTCCTGTTGAAATCCTGAAACATGGTGGTGATATGCTCCTGGTGTGGTTGCACAACCTCATATCCCTTATCTGGGAAGAGGAGCACATGCCAGGGGATTTCAGGGACTCCGTGATTGTGACCATTTTCAAGAAAGGAGACAAATCCGATTGCAGTCATTCCAGGGTAGTCTCTCTGTTGTCTGCCACAGGAAAGATCATTGCAAAGATTCTCCTCAGCCGCCTCCTTCCAGTGACTGACCAACTCCTCACAGAGTTGCCATGTGGACTTTGCCCGCTGAGAGGCACTACGCATATGATCTTCACTGCATGGCAAATCCAAGAAAAATGTAGGGAGCAGCACTAACCACTGTACACGGGCTTATTTTGACCTCACGAAGGCCTTTGACTGCCAATCATGAGAGTATATGGGGAGTCCTCCGCAAGTTTTCCTGCCCTCAGAAATTTGTCACCATCCTTCACCTGCATGATGGTATGTAAGCTGTAATTCTTACCAACAGGAGCACCACAGACCCTATCTCGGTGAAGACTGGCGTCAAACAAGGCTGTGTCATCGCACCAACCCTCTTCTCCATGTTCCTTGCTGCAATTTTGCACCTCACCTTCAGCAAGCTCCCCACGGGAATGGAGATAACCTATAGGATGGATGGGAAATTATTCACCCTCCAATCCAAAACAAAGGTCACTGCAACCTCAGTCATTGAGCTTCATATGTAGATGACGCTTGTGTATGGGCTCACTTGGAGACGGAGCTCTAAGTTATCATTAAATCCTTCACCGAAGCAGACGCAACAATGAGCCTTGTTTTAAAGATCCTGCAATCTAAGCTCCTGTTCCAACCCACTGCTGCAGCACAACAGTATCCTCCTTCGATCAGGATGCATGGCAAAACCCTGGAAAATGTGCATCATTTTCCATATCTCAGCAGTGTCCTCTCAATGAAGGCAGACATAGATGACAAAATCCACCATCACCTTCAATGTTCCAGCTCTGCCTTCGGCTGACTGAGAAAGAGACTATTCGAGGACCAGGACCTCAACCCGAGACTAAGGTCATGGTGTACCGGACAGCAGTGATCCCTTCACCGCTATCTGCTTCGGAAACTTGGACATTTGGTAAGGTCTGTGGTTTGTGCATCAGACTCATTCGCCATGGTTGAATGCCCTGAACCAGAGTGGAAGCAAGTCATCCTTGGTCCTGAGGGACTGCCTAAGAGAAGACTTAGCCTCAAGTCCATGCCCTAGTAACTTGATGAAGAACAATGCATTTAATTTTTGTTCTCTGCACTGGGAACATTACTGTGAAATAACAACTGCACATTTCTAACATACCTTGTAAAAAAAAAACTAGAAGGTCCCAATTTGATTCCTCACCTGTGCTGTTTTCTGATGTCTTAAAAAGGTAATATCTGGAGTTATGCAATTGGTCTCCATGCCATTGTAGCTTCAGCCAGAGTTCCCATTCCCAATTCCTGTCCATGCTGGAAATTGCATATTCATTTGGGTGTGAGCTGAGAACAGAATTAAAGTTTGTTGCCATGTGTCTTGTTAGCACTCACTATCTAGGCTTGTAAATGAGAAATAATCACTTGGATGAAGTACTGGAGGGAGATCAGCACCTGTGGGAGCAGACCCGAGTAAGAGTGGATGCCACCAGGAAGAGAGAAGAACCCTTCATGTTATTATTGATCACCTCCAGCATGCCAGTCCCCAAGAAGATGTTTCTACTTTAAAAAAAAAACATTTCTTCAAGACAGCAAAAAGTGACACAACAGAGCGATGATAAAAGTTGCTGATTTTTATTAAAGTGGTGCCGAGAGGGACATTTGCTAAATATAGAACCAGAAAGCAAGGACTTGAGACGGGGAGAAAGAGAGATTTAACGACAGATGTTATCATGACTTCCATCAATTAGCAAAATAACATCTTAATGGAAGCCCGTTATTTGGATTGGAATTGACCCTGTATTTCTTCTTTCCTCCAGTGAATTATTCTAACAACCTGTTCAGGAAATGATGTTGAGTAAGTAAACAAATGTCTCTGTCAAGATGGCCTTCCCCTCAAGCATATTGGGATTTGAATTTGCCACCCTGTAGTTGTTGGAAGGTTACACTAGCTAACTACTTTCAGCATTTAATACTCTTGATAATTTATTTTAATATTTCAATACTGTAGTCCAAACAGATTCTTGGCTAGCAATGAAATCTTGCTGAGCAATTTGTACATTTTTAACCCAACATAAATATCATGTATCTTATTAATAGACTGAAGCCAATCTGCATTTCAGTGCTTATGTTTCGTTGGAATAAAGTAGACCTATTTGCAAGAGGATTTTTTTAGGTTGCAGGTTTATTAGAGATATATGCAGCATTGCACTATGCTCTGATCAGCCAAATTGAGGAAATGTTTACGGGCGGCGCAGTGGTTAGCACCGCAGCCTCACAGCTCCAGCGACACTGGTTCGATTCTGGGTACTGCCTGTGTGGAGTTTGCAAGTTCTCCCTGTGACCGTGTGGGTTTTCGCCGGGTGCTCCGGTTTCCTTCCACAGCCAAAGACTTACAGGTTGATGGGTAAATTGGCCATTATAAATTGCCCCCAGTATAGGTAGGTGGTAGGGGAATTGAGGGAAGGTGGGGATGTGGTAGGAATATGGGATTAATGTGGGATTAGTATAAATGGGTGGTTGATGGTCGGCACAGACTCGGTGCGCTGAAGGGCCTGTTTCAGTACTGTATCTCTAAATAAAAAAAATAAAAAACTTAATTGTTGGCAATTTCAATTTGATAATGACTAGCTCAGACATAATGTAAACAATTACAGAAGTATTTACTGTCAGTTTCTTTGTCTTCATGTATTGTTAGAGTAAGTGAGCAAGACCAGTAAATTGCACAACATGTTCTTGAATAGGAGTCTTGGACTGCAGTAATGTTTTGTAACCCACATCCCATAACAGAGTGATCTGTTGTGCGGTACAAGTATTTCAAGGCTGATTTCACCCCTCAAAAAATGTCTGTCAACTCTCTTATAGCTATGGCTATTGTTCGGTGATTTGTGTAGCAAGTCATGCAGTGCAGGAGGCCAGTAGCCAGAGCTTTGAACAGTTTAAAAATGGCTGTCTGATTGCCAAATCACACCTGATAATTCTCATTGGTTCAGTGATGGCAATGAAAAAGACACATTTAAAGTGCAGGATTGGGAATTGGAGCTGACTGGACCTTGACATTGGCACACCATTTAACATGATCAAATTTCATTTCCCCCTCCCACCCCCAAATTTTAAGAATAAATGCTTTATAAAAATAATTGATCGAAGTGCAAGAAGGAACCTTCTCTGTGTCATTGCAGAGCAATTTTAGTATACAACAGCAAGAAGCAATTGTAAAAATACAGTTGTGGGGGGGAGGTGCAAAAGGGCAAAGAAGGTCAGACAACTTGAAGTAAAGAAACCAGAAAATAAATAAAGTGGAACCAAAAAAAGAAATGATTAAGTAGTAAAAGACAGATGATTAAAGTGTGCAGAAATCTGATTAATGGAAGCTATTGGTTTTTATAGAAACGATACGAATGAACTTGCAGCACTACATTTGATACTTAGAAATTGCATCAAAAAGTGGTGGGTTGTGCTTTTGTCCCCTTTTTATCTTTTTCTCTTATTGCCCCGCCCTGCCTTCAAAAAAAAACTGCTGTATCGTTGTTGGAAGTGCTGCATGGAGTCTGAGCACTTTATGTACTGAAGAAAGGACATTTGAGGAAGAATTTTCCATAGGCTGTTGGCATGCCCCTTCCGGTTGTCCTTTCAAGAGAGCACTGGTATGGGCCTGATTTTTAAAAACCTTGCATCTGCAAACAGATTTATCAGCTTTCCCATTATAAATTCCTATGTCCATATTTATAATGAAAGCTGTCTGTGTGAACTTGTCATGCTTTAATTGCACCTTCCGTTGGAAAGATTTGCAGCGCCACCACTGGTTGGGAGGAGGCTGTAATAAACCTGTCATGGCTGTACATAGTTTAACAGTTGGATCAGTGTTTTGCAGTTGTTAAAATTTTATTTAGAAAAGTATGTTTGTCTTGAAAACAAAAAGCAAAACATTGACCAGGTAAATTAAATACCAATCTCGAAAAAAAAAGTCTTCAGATCTAGTAACTAAAACTGAAATGAGTTAAATCCACAAATGGCAAATATTCTGGAATCTGACAGAAAACTAAATAAAATGTTATTCTCTTTGTGCAACTCAATTTGCAAACTGAGATTCAAATGTTTGCTGATCTAAAGACATCAAAAGTCAAATCTCCTGTGTTGGGAAGAGTCAACCCTAAACACATGAAAATAAGTCATTTTTGGAATTTAATTGTTTAAATCACTCGTGAATAAATATGAACAGAACAAAGGCCTCTCATTAGTAATGTAATTGTAAGTTAGTTAATTTATGTCCTGGGCCCCAGATAGTGACTCTTTCCTAACTGTATATTGAATCCGAACAATGCTTTGTACTTTTAAGTATTTGAGAGTTAAGCTGAAACCAAAGCAGTAGTAGAGTCATCATTTTCATTTTGCACAGTATCTACAGCCTTTTGGAAAGCAAATTTCTGATTTTAAGATTTTGCCCCATTGTTCTGGACTTCCCTGTCAGGGGAAGTAGTTTCTGTGCCTACCCTCATCATTTCAAAGATCTTTTAAACTCAAGGGAATACCAGTCAATTTTATATAGATTGTCTTCACAATTTAACCTTTTTAAGCCCTGGTATCATTCTAGTGAATCTTTACTTATACCCCTTGTAAAGCCCAAAACTGAATGCAATACTCTATATGGGATCTGACCAAAGCTCTGTACAAGATAAAGGCCAACATTCCATTAACCTTTTTACATTGCTATGCTAGTTTTTAGTAGTTTGTGTATGTGGACACCCACGTCCCTTTGCTCCTCCACAGCTCCTAGACTCTCACCATCAAGAAAATATTCCAATCTGTCTCTCTCTCAGATCTAAAGAGGATGGCCTCACTCTTCCCCACATTGAGCACCATCTGCACCAACTTTCCCACTCAACTTAGTCTGTTTATGTTGCTTTATCACTTTTCCCATCGTCACAACTTAATGTAGTGTGACATTCTCAAAACAATGAACTAGATTAGTCAGATGTACACTTTTCATATATTCATGTTAGCTGTGATCAACTAGTACTTGCCCAAGTGCTCAGTCACTGTCTCTAATGATAGATTCCAGGAATTTACACACAATTAACACTAAATTGATCGAAAGGATTCTCCCTCCTTTCTTTAAATAATAATGACATTTGCAATTTTCTTGGCCAAAGGCACAATTCCTGAAACTAGAGAGCTTTGGAAAATCATGATTAATGCATCTGCAGGTCCTTAAGTCCCATTATTTTCTTTTTAAAACATTTATCTTGTTAAATCCATTAAGCACTGCTGTTGAACTATTTTGGGATTCAATTGTGCAGCTGATATTTTGTCATCTTAGTCCACTGTGAAAACAGATGCATAGTACTCATTTAACAGGTCTGCCATTTCCTTATTCATTATAGTCTCACCTGCATCTCCCTTTATTGGACCCACATTCCCCCTTCCTTGTTCCTGTACCCCATTTAATTTCTCAACTTCCAAGGAATAAGTGGCCTCCTTATTCTTCCAAAATGAACCACCTCACACTTCACTATATTAAATTTATTTTTCAGTTTGTCTGCCCACTTGCAAGTTTGTTTCTCTTCCTATATTTTGGCGCAGTCATTTGCAAACTTTGACATATGCCTCCAATTTCTGAGTATAAATCAATTTTGTGAAATGTGAACAACAGCGGTCCCAGATGTATCCCTGTAGAACACCACTTCCCACTTTCTGCCAGTCCAAGAAGCTTCCCTTAACTTCTACCCTCTGTTTTCAATTTTGTAACCACTTTTTTAAATCCATTCTGCTACCTGATTCTATGCACCTTTGTCATGTACCTGTTATGTGGTAAATGAAGGCCTTCTGAAAGTCAATGTATACCACATCTATTCAGTAAGGTTGGTTAAACATGATCTTCCTTTTAGAAACTCATGTTAACTTTATTATATTTAATTATCACTTGTATCAGGGTTTCTGTAGTATGCATTAGGCTATGGAACCGCTAATGACTTATCCAGTATAGTTTCTCCAAGTCTTTTCTTCTTCAGCATTTACTAGGGTTAACTTGAAGAAATACTTGTACTTATACATGCATTTCAGTTGCTTATTGCACATGTTTTCAAAAAAAAAGTGTGGTGATCTTTTTTAGAACTCTACAAAATCCTTCTGTAAAAATTGTTTTGCCTTCCTGCCTATCAGAATGCACTTCGGTGTTGCACTATATTTTGTGGAGATTTCTGTATCGTACTTGCACTTGATTAACTGAAATTTTTTATTCCTAAAACAGTGCTAAAAGTGTAACTGGGTGTGGAAATTACCAATAGCAAGGAACAAAAGAGATGCCAATCATATTTTTAAAATATTATTTTGGTTACCAGCTTGTTTTTTTCACTAAGCTGAGGGTGTTCACAACACACAGTGGCTACAAAATTCACAGAGGTGATTCAATTTACATATGTAATAGAAATTTCCTTGTTCAAAATGTCTTTGGAAAAAAGGTTTTAAGAGATCGCCCATGAAAGGAAGGAGCTGCTTTTTAATCTAGATTCTGTTACACCTATGCTTATCTGAGCAAACCAGTAAATTGGGGAAGGACTTGGGCAAGAAGCACTCTTAAATTGGTCTTGATATTTTATCATATATGTTGAATGATTATAAAGCTCCATTTATTTTCCTCATTTTTAAACTCCTGAAGTAAGCAGTTGCATGCTTTAGAAGTATCATTATTCAAGTTCAGAAGGAGGTCTCTTATTGAATTCCTGAATTTACATGCAGTCCTTTATGCAGGACCTTTTTATATTAAGATAATTGGTGAAGATTCAAATTAGTTTTAAAGTAATGTTTTGAATGTTGTAAAACCACATTTTAATCAGCTGAACAGTAAAGGGAAATAAATTGTTTATTTATACGAGGGGAGCAAACTTATTTATCAGCTTGCAGTGGGTAACAAGACTCCAGGATTAAAAAGCAGCTACCTTCCTTTCATGGGCAATCTCTTAAAACATTTTTTCCAAAGACTTTCAGTGGAGATCCTACTCTTTGCAATTGCATAACCATTGACTCCATACAGATGCAAAGCCTTTTTTCAAAAAACAAATCAAATAAGTAGAAAGGTAGTCATCAACCTGGAACCTGACATTTAGATGAGGTTACTTACAGTTGACCTCGATAGTTTATAAGCAGCTACATGAATTAGTAGCTAAACGTCACTGCCCTGCTAGAGGTTATAACACCTTTGAGTAAGTTCACGGCAGGTTTGTGCTCTTGGGTTAATAACCATTTGTTTCTCCCCCCCCACCCCATTCTTTGTCCATATCTTTTAAAAAATGTCTTTTGTTTTAATAGTGAGCGATGACGACCTCGAGGTCGTCAATCATGCATAGCAGATGATCCAACACGAATAATTGAAACTGCAGAATTGCAGAAATGATGACTGGCTAATGACTTTCTGCTGATACCTGGCACCCATGTACTGCTTGTCTCAGCAGTTCATCCACATTAGTTTCCCACTGAAGCCATTAACACTCGCTGCTCAAACAAACAAACCAAACAGCTGTTAGAAGTTAGAATATAGTAAACAGGGTCACTACTTGCTAACATTTGCCAGTGATTTACAAAGCACGTGAGAATGAGTAATCCATTTTGATTTAATAATTTTTGCTTGATGTGTTTTTTCCCTTTTTATTTGTTAAAAGGTTTAACTTTTTTAAAACATGATCAGACATTTTTATGCATTCACATTTTTTTAAAAAACCAGTTAGACTGGTTTTAACCTTGTATTATAATTCTGCTCTTTGTACAAGAGTGTAGTTGCTGAAGTCTCTTGAAGGCAGTATTAACTTTATAACTATTTCGAGTTTGGAAGCAAAGATGTGGAACAGCTGGTATAGGTCATCGATCATTGAGTGTCACTAATCAAACTCTCTTTTCATTGCAACAACTTTTTTATTGAGCTGTGTAAGATGAGGATGTTAAGGCTATTTTCTTATTTTAACCATGCCTGCAGGACAGCCAGTTCTGCCTCCCTCCAGATCAGCTGGGGTGATTGATGTTAGATAGTAATATTACTTTTGTGGGTAGGCAACATGAAGCTGCAGTCTGCTTGGCCCGTCCATATTTAGGAACAGTAGTACTGTTCATCTCAGGCCTGTTCCACCATACAAGTAGATCAGGTTGAACAGTACCTCAACCCCATTTACCCATGTTTGCTCCATGTCCCTTGATACCCTTACCTAACAAAAAGAATTGATCTCTGTCTTGAAAATTTCAATTGACCCAGCATCCACAACCGTTTGGAGGTGCCAGTTTCACATTTCCACTACCCTTTGTATGAAAAGGTGCTGATTTTACTCCTAAATGACCTACCTGGCTTTAATTTTATTATGTCATCCTGTTCTGAGTTCTCCCATCAGAGAAAATAGTTTCTCCTAATAATTCTTCTCCTAATTTAACCTTATAATCTCTAGTATTCTACTGAAACTACCCTGAACATCTTTCCTGAAGTTTGGTGCCCAAACTGAATACATTACTGCAGATAGGGTTTGACCAAGGCTTTGTAAAACTGAAGCATCACTTTTGAATTCCAAACTCCTTGCAATAAAGGCCAACATTTCATTAGCCTTTTTAAAAATTAAAATTACCTTTTAGTACCTGTACTAGCTTTTAATGATGTGTATACAAAATTCCTTTGCTACTCCACAGCTTCGTCTCAGCTCATTGTTTTCTATAATCTTGCCAAACTACTTTAACACCTGAAACTAAAAATAAGCAATTTTAAATAAAGTTTTGATGTAGTAAAAGCAGATTCTTTCAATATTCATTATTGTTTCATTATTAATTGAAATAATTTTATCTTTACCTTTCATTCAATATTGACGATTGGATTTGCTGGTACAGTAGCTTCAGTTTGTTTGTTGATACTCATCATACTTCATGTGACGCAATATCCAGTTGCTTTTTGGTGCAAATACATTCATTGGTTTTTCTGTTGAAAGAAAATTTGTAGATTTGCATCTAAGTTTGCAAACACCTGAGAATTTACAAATTGAGTAAAAAAAAAAAAAATGGGGGATTTCAACAACTACCCTGATGATAATGGGACAGAAGAGGTAGGTAAAGGGGGTAAGGGAATTGAGCTTCAACAATATGCACAGGACTCTTTCCTAACCCAATATGTAAAAAAGCCCAACAAAGGAAGATTAGCTATTGGATCTGGTAATAGGGAATGAAACAGAACAGGTAAGAGAAGTAAAAGTTGGGGAACATCTGGGCAATAGTGACCATAATATAATATGCTTTAAGACTATTATACAGAAGTGCTTAAGTATGACAACGACCAGGTTAATAAATTGGAGTAAAGCTGATTTTGAGGGGCTGAGAATAGAACTTGGGAAAATAAAATGGGTAACAATATTGGCAAACAATAATGGGAAACATTTAAAGCCGTTTTCAGTAGGGTGCAGGAAAAATATATTCCACTTAAAGGAAAGAACCAAACACGAGTGAGACTTCATGAATGAATAAAGACTTAAGGGAACACTTGAGTGTTAGAAAAGATACATACATTAAGTACATAGACACGAGAGGTATGCATAATAGAGAAGACGAAGAGATCAGTAGAGAAGTAAAAAAAAAAATGAGGAAGGCAAAGGAACTATGAAATTAAATTATCAAAGAAATAAAAATATTTTACACGCATGTCAATTAAGAAGGGAAGGGTGGGATGAGAATAGGACCATTAAGGGATAAACAAGATAATACCACAGGTAACAATAGAGACGTGGTAGAAGTATTAAATAATTATTTTGCTTCTGTACTTACTAGGGAGATAGAGCAGGTAGATGCGACAGAGTGATGAGATAAGCAATGAAGTAAGTGCATTAAAAAAAAATTTTTAAGTATGCATTGAATAAAGTAATCAAACTTAAAGAGGATAATCTCAGAGGATAAAGCCCTTGGTCTGGATGGCATTTTAAAAGAATCTAAGCAAGAGATAGCAGAGACATCACTATACACAGTTAATAATTCATTCGAAAAAGGTGTAGTGCCAGAGGACTGGTGGATAGCTAACCTATGTTTAAGAAGGGGGACAGAACATGCACAGGGAATTATAAACCACTTAGTTCAACATCAGCGGTTGGAAAAATAATGGAATCCCTACTGAAGGAGAAAATAGAAGAACATCTGGAAAAGAAAAATGTAATAATGAGTAGTCAGCATTGATTTCAAAAGGGAAAATTGTGCTTTATCAACCTTATTGAATTTTTTGAGATAAGAAAGCAATGTTAATGCAGTAGATGTCATTCATCTGGATTTCCAAAAAACCTTTGACAAGGAGCCGTAGAAATAGACTAATGAATAAGGTCAGAGAATGTGGAGTCGGGACAAGTGGCAGAATAGATTGCCAGCTGACTTCAAGACAAAAAGCAGAGTGGAAGTATGGATTGTATTCAAAGTGGCAGAAGGTGGGAAGTGTTCCATAAGGATCAGTGCTGGGACCACTGCTGTCCACCATTTACATTAAGGGTTTAGACTTTGGAATCAAAAACACAATTTCTAAATTTGTGGATGACACCAAATTGGGGGGAGACGGTCAATACTGAGAAGGACTGCAACAAATTACCGGAGGATGTTAGTAAACTTGCAGAATGGGCAAATAATCAGCAAATGAAGTTCAACATATAAAAATGTTCTACCTCTCATTTATCTAGGAAGAATAGAGAGGCCTTACTACATGGAAGGTGCGAGTCTAGGTGAGGTGGAGGAACAAAGGGATCTTGGAGTACAAATACACCAATCACTAAAGGTGCGTCACAGGTTCGCAAAGCCATAAAAAAAAGTAAACCAAGCACTCGGCTTTATTTTTAGAGGGATAGAATTGAAAAGTAGGGAGATTATGCTAACCCTGTATCGAACCTAGGTTACACCACACTTCGAGTACTGCGTGCCGTTCTGGTCGCCGTATTATAAAAAGGATATAGAGGTTCTAAAGAGAGTGCAGAGAAGATTTACAAGGGCGGTACCAGAAATGCATAAGTATACATATCAGGCTGGGGGTCTCATGAAAAAAGAAAGCTGAGGCATGACCTAATAGAGGTCTTTAAAATTATGAAAGATTTTGATAGAGGCCGTCAATATAAGATAATCACCAAGAAATTCAGCAGGGAATTCAGAAGAATCTTCTTTAGCCAAAGAGTGGTGAGAATGTGGAACTTGCTATCACAGGGAGTGGTTGAAGCAAATAGTCTAGATGCATTTAAGGGGAAGCTAGACAAACATATAAAAGGGAAGGAAATAGAGGATTACGATGATAGATTTAGATGAAAGATGGAAAGAAGCTTGAGTAGGGCAAAGGTGGCAATTAACGGTAGAATATTGGCCAGGACAAGTAGTCAAGAAGGCATACGGCATGCTTGCCTTCATCGGTCGGGGCATAGAGTATAAAAATTGGCAAGCCATGTTACAGCTGTACAGAACTTTAGTTAGGCCACACTTAGAATATTGCGTGCAGTTCTGGTCACCACACTACCAGAAGGACGTGGAGGCTTTGGAGAGGGTACAGAAGAGGTTTATCAGGATGTTGCCTGTTCTGGAGGGCATTAGCTATGAGGAGAGGTTGGATAAACTCGGATTGTTTTCACTGGAACGACGGAGGTGGACGGGCGACATGATAGAGGTTTACAAAGTTATGAGCGGCATGGACAGAGTGGATAGTCAGAAGCTTTTTCAAAGGGTGAAAGAGTCAGTTACTAGGGGGCATAGGTTTAAGGTACGAGGGGCAAAGTTTAGAGGGGATGTGCAAGGCAAGTTCTTTACACAGAGGGTGGCGAGTGCCTGGAACTTGCTGCCGGGGGAGGTGGTGGAAGCAGGTACGATAGCGACGTTCAAAAGGCATCTTGACAAATACATGAATAGGATGGGAATAGAAGGATACAGTCCCCGGAAGTGCAGAAGGTCTTAGTTTAGGCAGGCATCAAGATCGGCGCAGGCTTGGAGGGCCGAATGGCCTGTTCCTGTGCTGTACTGTTCTTTGTTTGTTCTTTGACATAGAGAGAACTGCTTGCTATCCTTGGATTTTTAGTGCCATGGATATTTTACATCCATTGAAATAGACCATTGAACTTCAGTTTAACATCTCATCTGAGAACTGGCACTTCTGCCAATGCAGCATCCCTTTTAGTACTGAACTGAAGTGTCAGTCTGGAAGATATGCTGAAGTCCTAGAGTAGAGTTTACACCTATGACCTTAAAATACGAGTAATTCTTATCTACTAAGGCACAGGATCATTTACAGCATTCTCACCGCTGACTCAGTAGATCATGTGTTAAAGTCCTTCTTCAGAACTTGACAATATAATCTGGATTGATCTTTGGTGTCAAAACAACGTCTTCTGTATTTTTTTTTGTTGTTGTGTGCGTGGTCTGTTCATTTAATTGCGTGGTCCCTTCAAATTCTTTGGCTGCACATATGTGGTATTTTAAAGGAGACGAGTAGTGAGCAG
This sequence comes from Heterodontus francisci, assembly GCF_036365525.1. Taxonomy (NCBI): domain Eukaryota; kingdom Metazoa; phylum Chordata; class Chondrichthyes; order Heterodontiformes; family Heterodontidae; genus Heterodontus; species Heterodontus francisci. The sequence goes on from NC_090373.1 coordinate 133,437,205, forward strand.
CCTGCGTGGTACCTCCGGTTGCTGCACTGCCACGCATGTATACAGCTGAGAGGGGACATTGGTTTCAAATTGAGGTTAGCAGCTAAACACAAATATCAAACCCTAGACAGCTAGCTGTTTTAGAAATTACTATCCTATTGTTATTCCTATTGAATTCGTCAATTCTATGCCTAGTCAGAGCAGAATTTAGGCTGACAGTTCAGCGTCCTATTGAGTGCCATCTTCCTTTTCTGGTGAAAGTAGAAGATTCCATGGTGCTGTTCACAGAAGAACACTGGCGTTCTCCCATTGTGCTTGTTGATATTTATCCCGTAAACAACAGCACCAAAACAGATTACCTGATAATTAATCTCATTGCTGTTTGTGAGACCTTGCAATGTTCAAATGGGGGTAAATTTTTGTCTTAATCTACCAGAACAAAATTCCCACCTATTCTAGAATTTGCCGAATTTTCATTCCATTTGTTTTCAGTAGACTGAAAATCAGAAGTGATCTATAACAGATCCAGGCTATAATAAAAGCAAAATACTGCGGATGCTGGAAATCTGAAATAAAAACAGAAAGTGCTGGAAAAACTCAGCAGGTCTGGCAGCATCTATGGAGAGAGAAGCAGAGTTAACGTTAACTCTGTTTCTCTCTCTACAGATGTTGCCAGACCTGCTGAGTTTTTCCAGCACTTCCTGTTTTTATCACAGATCTAGGCTGCCAGATTACTGCCCAGGTGGTGAAGTTAAATTTTTATACAGTTTATCTATACAATGGTGACTACACTTCAAAAGTAATTTCTGATGCATGCTCATTGACCTGAAACACTAACTGTTTCCCTTAACACATATGTTGCCAGACCTGCTGAGTATTGCCAGCATTTTCTGTTTTGATTTCAAGAGTAATTCATTGGTTTATTTATTTATTTTTGTTTAGAGAGACAGCACTGAAACAGGCCCTTCGGCCCACCGAGTCTGTGCCGACCATCAATAACCCATTTATACTAATCCTACACTAATCCCATATTCCTACCATATCCCCACCTGTCCCTATATTCCCCTACCACCTACCTATACTAGGGGCAATTTATAATGGCCAATTTACCTATCAACCTGCAAGTCTTTGGTGGTGGGAGGAAACCGGAGCACCCGGCGAAAACCCACACAGACACAGGGAGAACTTGCAAACTCCACACAGGTAGTACCCAGAATTGAACCCGGGTCGCTGGAGCTGTGAGGCTGCGATGCTAACCACTGCGCCACTGTGCCGCCCATAAGTGCTTTGACATTCTTTCCTTTCCTGTCATTCTTTCTGTCTTTACCCCCTTTCTCTGTCTTCGCCCCTCACTTTTTTTTTACATATATCCATATATACCTGAATTTTTAATTTTTATCCTGCACCTGTAGCTTTATGGGAAGATGGCAGTCTGCCTCCCCTAGTTAATGTCACCTGCTGTGTTGTGCTTTCTTCCCTTCTTTGCTGCTTTAAGTGACGTATATTAACAAAGCATGTGCAGTCTTTTTTTTCTTCATTAACCTTATCAGCTGTGTGTATTTACATGGACTTTTATCATGCTGGGTCTAAATACCACACAAATCAAATGATCGCTTCAGCCACTTCTATTATTGAATGCAGGTAGTTAATCAAGTAAAATGCTTTTTACTGTTCTACAGAAAAGTTGAAAATCTGGTCTCAATATCTTAGTTGTTTCAGTTTTATGTCTGTTGTTTTGCCTTAACATTAATTTTAAGTATCCAAAGCTCCCTTGGGCATCAGATTAGCCTTGCTGGAACTTCTGGAAACTCTCCAAGTATGTTATTACAAATTAACACAATTACTATGTGTAGGGTATCTGCTATAATTTTATGTGGTTGGGGGGGAGGGAGGGATGTATTTCCACTCTTTTCCCCAGTGAAGCAGCTTATTGAATAGAAAATAAGGATTGTGTGTATGCGTATATTTTATATACAGACACACTAACATTAATGCTGCCCTGTAACTTCCCCCGCCCCACCCCTCAGGCTTTTTTAAAAACTAATTTCTGGTCGCTCCTAGGAGACTGCATGAGAGAGGGGAAATGAGATTGATGGTGTTGTGTAACTTTTATACTGTGGCACACGACAGGCTTAATAGACAAGCTGGTCTTTTCCTGTCCTCTGATGTTTTCATATTTTCAGTTTAATCCGCCTTTTGTAGTCCAAACTGATACACTGTTGCTCATCAAATCACATATTTTTATGGGAGTTGGACACTCATTACCATCTGCTAAGATATTCCTGCTGACAGCAAGTTTAAATTTTAAGTAAATGTGATTCTCGAGAAGAGTAACCTAAACTGTTAACTGTCTTTCCTAGGCAGTGTTGTTGATAAATTGCTCAAATTTCACAAGTGATTTACAGCTTGATCTGAGCCTGTGATCGCCTCTTGCTTCTCCTCCCTTTCCCCCCCCCCCCCCCCCCCCCAATAAAACAATTGTGGTCTATTCCATACTCCATGGTGTATGTTCTGTATTCTGTGGAGAATACAATTGAAACAAATCCAGCGTTATTCAAATTCAGTGTGAATTAATTTTAAATATTATGAGAGTCTGCAATCCAGCCATTTTTGTAACTTTAAACAAAAAATGCCCCAATTGGCTAGTGCCTCACTATCAGGAGCTTTTGGTATGTGAGTATTTTTAGATTTGCACAATGGGTTCTGACAGGTAAACCATCTTTCAGCCAGCCTTTCCATATTTCACTGTTCTTGAAGAACAAATTGTGAATGTTTGACTTTTGGAAAGCTACTTGCAGGAAAGGTGAATAATTCTGCAAATGTGCTGTTGTGTATGAAAAATGCTTTTACTTTTTGCTCCTTTTATATAGTCAGTACTGATTTGATGAATCATGTAATTTACAAGACAAGGTGCACAGTACGAAACTGTTATCCATTCTGACTTGTCACTTGTATCAGATTAAAAGTACTTTATGTGACTGTACTTTGGCTCATTGAATAACTGTTACATTGTAGATTAAATTGGATTTTTTGCTTTTTTTATCCATTTAATAAATTTAATGTTTAGCTCCACATGCAGAGCAATAAGACATACTGTAAACTCAGATTATGATCTGTTGTATTCCATACTGTATAATTATGGAACTTGAACTGGCCATAACGTCCTAGTTAAAGGCTGAGTTATACACTCTTGCTATACCACCAAAGCCACTGAATTAAATATAGATTGGCCATGTGGAATATACATGTTCCTGTGGCCTAATATTCTCTTTATTTCCTGCCAACAGAACCCTCCACATCTCACCCTCCACCCCCAACCCCGCTCACATCTGAGATAGTTAGATGGTGACTGTTCATTTTCACATTGGTCATTTCAGCTTACAGCAGCAACAACAACATGCATTTATATAGAGTCATAGAGTTATACAGCACAGAAAAAGGCCCTTCGTCCCTCCGTGTCCATGCGGCCATCAAATCTATCTATTCTAATCCCATTTTCCAGCACTTGGCCCGTAGCTTTGTATGCTATGGTGTTTCAAGTGCTCATCTAAATACTTCCTAAATGTTGTGAGGGTTCCTGCCTCTACCACCCCTTCAGACAGTGTGTTCCAGATTCCAACCACCCTCCGGGTGAAAATATTTTTCCTCAAATCCCCTCTAAACCCCCTGCCCCTTACCTTGAATCAATGCTGGTGCTTTTAATGTAATAAAATGCCCCAAGGTGCCTCACAGGAGTGAAATCAGACAAAATAAAATTGACTGGTATACGAAGAAATTTCAACTGGTGAGGAGGGGTTTGTGAAGAAATGCCTTTATATTCTTGCACATACTTTTATACCTCCCTCAAAGTGGCCCGAGAGTAGTCCAGCCTTGTTAGAGATGCTGCATGGGCTGAAGGATCAAGAGAAAGTAACTAAATTAATGTAATTTTTTTTCTGTTCCTTATTTCCTTGATGCGGACAATAAACATTTAGAAGAATGACATTTAATACTGCATTGTTATTAAATGCTGATCCTTTTTCAGCTAAAATTTGTGTATTAATATAATACTTAATTGTAGAAGAAAATATTTAGCATCATAAGGCATGTTTTCAGATATTTTTGTATGGCAGCTTTATGTAATCAGTTGTTTCCTTTTTGTATCTTAAAGTCAGTGTCTCTTAAACAAAATTTTTATAACAAAATTAAACAGATTTGCACCTTGGCTGTTCAGCATAGCATCATGTTCCTATCACGAGAAGTTAAGCAGAAAATAATGGTATTTTGAATTGCCTTTTCGGAGTCCTTATTTTATAACGCAGGAAGCCAGCAGACTGTCAGATTAGTGTGCAAGGTACCTGTATTTGAACACTTACTGTTTGCTACTTATATAGGGAAGTTGTGGTAAGCTATTAGAGATTTGTTGTGGGTTTTTAATGTTGCTTTAATTAACCCTTTAAGTTCAGAATTATTGGCCAGAATATGTGAATATAAAATCCTACATAGTACTTACTGTACTATTTGGTATCATGCTTGTACTATTTGCTTCTGCTGAAACCAGCTTGTCACGTTTGTATGTGTGGGCTTGAGTATTAGAGAAAATATATGGTACTTGGTAGGGAAACTGAAAGTATTTTTGTGCTTTGGGGAAAACATCTGACCTGGGGGTTGTTGTAAGGTCAAATAACCTTTTGTAGACACAGTGAGAGCAGTAAGGAGAACTCTATAGAAGTCTTCAATAAAACACTTGTTAAATCTTTGTTAAAGTCACAGCTGTGATTTCAAGTGTGATTCATTTCAGCCTGAGATGTAACATTGGCAATGAGGTAAATTCGAAGATATTTAGGATTGTGTCATGACATTTGCTGGAGCTAATATGTCTGCAATACAGAGAATTGAGCCCTTTGATCCCTCCGGTCGGTGTGAAATGGAAAGCGCAGTTGGAGGAGTTTGAAGCGAATGCTGACAATACAGCTGGTTTTTGGATGGGGCAACGGAGATGCAGAAAGTACAGCAATGGGCTTTATTACTGTTCAATGTGGGTGCGTCGGTGAGGGAGACTTTCACGACATTACCTGACATGGGAGAAAAGGCGGATTATGAACGTGCAGTGAAAGCTTTGAAGGATCATTATGTGGTGATGCCAAATGCCACATTCCAAAGGCATGTTTTCTGTCAAATGAGACAAAAAAGAAGGCGAAGCAGTAGCCCAATTTGGACTCATTTGAGGCGGGCGTCGGATGGATGTAATTATGTTGTGATGAATTTGAATAACCAGATAATGGATCAGGTGCAAGTCAGAAAAGCTGAGACGCAGGCTGCGAGAAAGAGGAAGTGACTTCACGTTGGATGATATTTTGAAGATAGCGGCTGCTTTGGAAGCAGTGGATGGACAAGTTCACAGCATGAAATTTGGTCCCATTTTCTCCATTGGCATGACAAAATCTGAGGTTAATGGAGTGACCCAACGGAATTCAGGTACGTGTAAATGTAAACAACAAAAGTCAGAGCGTTTCAGATGTGGCAACTTGGGGCACTATGGAAGAGATGATTGCTGCCTGCCAAGGGCAAGATATGTAGGGACAGAGAAAATTTTGCCAAGAAGTGCTGAAGCAAAGCTGAACAGAATGGCAAGCCTAGCAAACCATGTAAAGGAAACGGAGATGGAAGTAGTACAACTGAGAGACGAGTTGAAGAAGATGCAGTGACTGAGGACACAAATAGCAATCATGGATACATGTTTTCTGTCAATGGAAGCAACCATGAGAAAGTTCCAGTGATTGTTGGGGGTGTTGAATGAGCATTATTGTAGATTCAGGGACAGTAATGTCATCAGCAGAGCACTGTGGGAGGAACTGAAGACAGTGAATCAAGTGCACATCGCGAAAATGTGTCAAAAAGCTTTATCCTTACACATCTAAAACCCCACTTCAAACTGTTGGATGCTTCAGTGTGAGAGTTGGGGATCAGAGTGTAGAGGCAGAATTCATAGTGATTGAGGAGGATGGTGAGCCTCTTCTGAGTAGAGAAACTGGCCAAGCCTTAGGGGTGCTACACATTGGATTGAAAGTGAATTCTATGAAATCCTATGCAGAGCTTCAAGAGGAGTTTGGATCAGTGTTTCAAGGAATTACCAAGTTGCACAGCTGCCAAGTGAGATTAACGATTGATGAGAACGTGAAGCCTGTAGCTCAGCCTGTACGCAGAACACCTTTTTGGTCGGAGAGGGAAAGTTGAGGCAAAGATCAAGGAACTGATTGATCAAGACATCATAGAGCCAGTTGAAGGACCAACACCGTGGGTGAGCCTCTTGTGATAGTGCCTAAACCAAATGGTGATATCAGACTGTGTTGATATGCGACAGGTCGTGAGAGAACGTCACCCAATTCCCACTGTGGATGAAATCTTTCAAGAGTGTTCAACAAGCAAGATACTGTCCATATGACCATACAGGTTAGGAGCAGAAGTAGGCCATTTGGCCCATCGAGCCTGCTCCGCCATTCAATAAGATCATGGCTGATCTGTTTCTGTCTCAAATTAGACTTAAAATGGGGATACCACTAGCTGGAGCTTCATCCTGATTCAAAGAAGGTGATAACTTCTGTCACTCATTGTGGACTTTACCGATACAAGAGATTGCTATTTGTCAACAATGTGGCACCAGAGATTTACCAACAGGAAATTCATAAGGTGATACAAGGGATCCCAGGAACAGCCAATATTTCAGATGACATCATTCATGGAGCCAATAGAGAGGAACGTGACGAGAGGCTGAGATTAGTATTGGCTAGATTGCAGTCAGCAGGGTGTACGGTACATGCAGACAAGTGCCTTCTGGGCATGACCAAGCTAAAGTTCATGGGACTTAAACTCACGAGAAGCAGACTCAATCCTGCCAAAAATGACTTGTGAAGCAACAGGCGAGGCACAAAATGCTAGTGAAGTGAGAAGTTTTCTGGGACTTGTGGACTATTGTGCGAGGTATATCCCAAACATCACTACCCTGGCTATCAATTATGCAAGTTAACCAGAAAGAATGAGCGGTTCAGATTTGATGAACAGAAAGCTACATTCAAAGCTTTGAAAGACAGTTTGACAAGTTCTCAAACCCTGGGATACTATGATCCAAATGCATCAACAAAAGTCATTGAAGGTGCTAGTCCAGTAGGATTAGACGCAGTGCTGGTGCAAATGAAGGCTGATGGTCGGAGAATCATTGCTTATGCGAACAGATCTCTGATAGATGTGGAGAGAAGATATTCTCAGGCAGAGAAAGAGGCCCTAGGATTGGTATGGGCATGTGAAAGATTCCATGCATACTTGTTTGGCATTGAGTTTGAATTAATGATGGATCACAAGCCCTTACAGATGATTTATTTTTCCAGATCCAAACCATGTGCCGGAATTGAAAGATGGGTTTTGAGAATCCAGCAATACAAGTACAAGGTGGTTCACATTGCTGGAAAGATGAACATTGCTGACTCACTGTCACAACTATTGAGGGAGGATCAAACACACAGATCTTCATTAGAGAAGGAAACTGAATCATTCGTGGAGTTTGTGGCAGTTCATGCTACACCCAGAGCAATGACAACTAGAGAGACTGAAAGAGAGTCAGACAAAGATCCAGAATTGAATTACCTCAGACAGAAAATCCAAGCTGGAAATTGGAAAAATTGCCCATTCAGTGCAAACGTTGTTCCAAGTGAATGAACTGTGCACAATTGGGAAGTGTATTCTCAGAGGTTATAGTGCCACAAAAGCTTGGGCCTAGACTGGTGATGCTAACTCAGTGGTTGCTACTAAGCCAAACTTACAAACTAAAGTATGGAGGATGGAGAAGGATGTGGAACAGTTTGTCAAAACATGTCATTCATCTCAACTTGTCAGTAGATCCAATCCACCAGAACCAGTGAGCAGCTCACTGTTACCGGCTGGACCATGGGAGGCTGTAGCAGTTGACTTGTTAGGTCCATTTCCATTAGGAGAGTCCTAACTAGTGGTGGTTGACTATTACAGCTGTTAATATGAGTATGTGGTAATGAAGTCTACAATGGCAGAGAAAAAAATGTTGGCATTGACTGAAATATTTGCGAGGCATGGTCTACTAGTCACATTGTATTCAGACATTGTATTGGGGAGGCGGTGGCATAGTATTATCACTGGACTAATAACCCAGAGACCCAGGGTATTGATCTGGAGACATGGGTTCGAATCCCACCACAGCAGAGGTGGAATTTGAATTTAATTAATAAATCTGGAATTAAAAGCTAGTCTAATGATGGCCATGAAACCATTGTCGATTGTTGTAAAAACCCATCTGGTCCACGAATATCCTTTCTTTAGGGAAGGAAATCTGCTGTCCTTACCTGGTCCGGCCGACATGTGACTCCTGGCCTAGAGCAATGTGGTTAACTCTTACATGCCCTCTGAAATGGCCCAGCAAGCCACTCAGTTGTACCTAACCGCTACGAAGTCAATAAAAAGGAATGAAACCGGACGGACCACCCAACATCGACCTAGGCACCAGAAACGACAACAGCAAACCCAGCCCTGTCGAACCTGCAAAGTCCTCCTTACTAACATCTGGGGGCTTGTGCCAAAGTTGGGAGAGCTGTCCCACAAACTAGTCAAGCAACAGCCTGACATAGTCATACTCATGAATCATACCTTACAGACAATGTCCCAGACATTGCAATCACTATACCTGGGTATGTCCTGTCCCATCGGCAGGACCGACCCAGCAGAGGCGGCGGGACAGTGGTCTATAGTAGGGAGGGAGTTGCCCTGGGAGTCCTCAACATCGACTCCGGACCCCATGAAGTCTCATGGCATCAGGTCAAACATGGGCAAGGTAACCTGCTACTGATTACCTCCTACCACCCTCCCTCAGCTGATGAATCTACTCCTCCATGTTGAACACCACTTTGAGGAAGCACTGAGGGTGGCAAGGGCACAAAATGTACTCTGGGTGGGGGACTTCAATGTCCCTCACCGAGTGGCTCGGAAGCACCACTGCTGGCCGAGTACTAAAGGACATATCTGCTAGACTGGGTCTGCGGCAGGTGGTAGGGGAACCAACACGAGGGAAAAACATACTTGACCTCGTCCTCACCAATCTGCCTGCCGCAGATGCTTCTGTCCATGACTGTATTGGTAGGAGTGACCACCACACAGTCCTTGTGGAGACGAAGTCCCGCCTTCACATTGAGGATACCATCAATCGTGTTGTGTGCCACTGTCACTGTGCTAAATGGGATAGATTTCGAACAGATCTAGCAATGCAAAACTGGGCATCCATGAGGCGCTGTGGGCCATCAGCAGCAGCAGAACTGTACTCAACCACAATCTGTAACCTCATGGCCCGGCATATCCCCCACTCTACCATTACCATCAAGCCGGGAGACCAACCCTGGTTCAATGAAGAGTGCAGGAGGGCATGCCAGGAGCAGCACCAGGCATACCTCAAAATGAGGTGTCAACCTGGTGAAGCTACAACCCAGGACTACTTGCATGCCAAACTGCATAAACAGCATGCAATAGACAGAGCTAAGTGATCCCATAACCAACGGATCAGATCTAAGCTCTGCAGTCCTGCCACATCCGGTCGCGAATGGTGGTGGACAATTAAACAACTAACTGGAGGAGGTGGCTCCACAAATATCCCCATCCTCAATGATGGGGGAGCCCAGCAAATCAGTGCAAAAGATAAGGCAGAAGCATTTGCAACAATCTTCAGCTAGAAGTGCCGAGTTGATGATCCATCTCGGCCCCCTCCTGAATTCCCCAGCATTACAGATGCAAGACCTCAGCCAATTCGATTCATTCCACGTGATATCAAGAAACTGAAAGCACTGGATACTGCAAAGGCTATGGATCCTGACAATATTCCGGCAATAGTACTGAAGACCTGTGCTCCAGAACTTACCACACCCCTAGCCAAGCCGTTCCGGTATAGCTACAACACTGGCATCTATCTGGCATTGTGGGAAATTGCCCAGGTATGTCATGTACACAAAAAGCAGGACAAGTTCAACCCGGCCAATTACTGCCCCACCAGTCTACTCTCAATCATCAGTAAAGTGATGGAAGATGTCATCAACAGTGTCATCAAGCAGCACTTGCTTAGCAATAACCTGCTCAGTGATGCTCAGTTTGGGTTCAGCCAGGGCCACTCAGTTCCTGACCTCATTACAGCCTTGGTTCAAACATGGACAAAAGAGCTGAATTCAAGAGGTGAGGTGAGAATGACTGCCCTTGAAAGCAAGGCAGCATTTGACCAAGTATGGCATCAAGGAGCCCAAGCAAAACTGTGGTCAATGGGAATCTGCTGGTTGGAGTCATACCTCGCGCAAAGGAAGATGGCTGTCGTTGTTGGAGGTCAAACATCTGAGCTCCAGGCCATCACTGCAGGAGTTCCTCAGGGTAGTGTCCTAGGCCCAACCATCTTCAGCTGCTTCATCAATGACCTTCCTTCAATCATAAGGTCAGAAGTGGGGATGTTCGCGGATGATTGCACAATGTTCAGCACCATTCGCGACTCCTGAAATACTGAAGCAGTCCGTGTAGAAATGCAGCAAGACCTGGACAATATCTAGGTTTGGGCTGATAAGTAGCAAGTAATATTTGCGTTACGCAAGTGCCAGGCAATGAATCTCTCCAACAAGAGAGAATCTAACCATCTCCCCTTGATATTCAATGGCATTACCATTGCTCAATCCCCCACTATCAACATCTTGGGGGTTACCATTGATCAGAAACTGAACTGGAGTAGCCATATAAATACTGTGGCTACAAGAGCAAGTCAGAGGCTAGGAATTCTGCGGCGAGTAACTGACATCCTGACTCCCCAAAGCCTGTCCGCCATCTACAAGGCACAAGTCAGGAGTGTGATGGAATACTCTCTACTTGCCTGGATGGGTGCAGCTCCAACAACACTCAAGAAGCTCGACACCATCCAGTACAAAGCAGCCCACTTGATTGGCACACCATGCATGAACATTCAATCCGTCCACCACCGACGCACAGTGGCAGCAGTGTGTACCATCTACAAGATGCATTGCAGCAACGCACCAAAGCTCCTTAGACAGCACCTTCCAAACCCGCGACCTCTGCCACCTCGAAGGACAAGAGCAGTAGATGCATGGGAACATCACCCACCTGCAAGTTCCGGTCTGAGTCACACACCATCCTGACTTGAAACTATATCGCCGTTCCTTTACTGTCGCTGGGTCAAAATCCTGGAACTCCCTAACAGCACTGTGGGTGTACCTACCTCACATGGACTGCAGCGGTTCAAGAAGGCAGCTCACCACCACCTTCTCGAGGGCAATTAGGGATGAGCAATAAATGCTGGCCTAGCCAGTGACGCCCACATTCCATGAATGAATTTTAAAAAAAGACAATGGACCACAATTCATTTCACAGACCTGTGCAGATTACATGCAAGTCACAGGTATTCACCATCACACAGTAACACCTAAATGTCCGCAGTCAAATGGGGAAGTGGAAAGACAAAACCAATCCTTGGAGAAATGAGGGTAAAGACTGGAAGGAGGTGTTGTTGTCATATGTGGCCATGTATAGAGCAACTACATACATGACGGGAAAGAGCTTAGATGAGTAGTTATTGGGTGCAAAATATGCACCAAGATACCAGAGCTGAGGGACATTAGAGTTGATCAGGAGGTTCGAGATAATAATGCTGCGAAAAAGGGTGCTTGAGAGCTAGACAGCCTGATGTGATGCCAGGTGATGTATTGCTCCCTATCTCTGTAACCTCCTCCAGGCCTGCAATCATCTGAAATATCTGAACTCCTTCAATTCGGGCCTCATGAGCATCCCTGCTTTTAATCGCTCCACAATTGGTAGCTGTGCCTTCAGCTGCCAAGGTCCTAAGCGCTGGGATTCTCTCCTTAAATCTCTCCACCTCTTTCGCTCTCTCTTTTTCAGACGCTCATTAAAACCTACTCTTTGACCGAGCTTTTGGTCATTTGGCCTAAATACGCCTTTTGCGGCTCGGTGTCAACTTTTGTTTGATAATGTTCCTGTGAAGTGCTGTGGAACATTTTGTTGTGTGAAAGGTCCTATGATTAGTAAGTTTGTGGACGACACAAAGGTTGGTGGAGTTGCTGACAGTGATGAGGATTGTCAGAGGATACAGCAGGATATAGATCGGTTGGAGACTTGGGCGGAGAAATGGCAGATGGAGTTTAATCCGGACAAATGTGAGGTAATGCATTTTGGAAGGTCTAATGCAGGTGGGAAGTGTACAGTAAATGGCAGAACCCTTAGGAGTATTGATAGGCAGAGAGATCTGGGTGTACAGGTCCACAGGTCACTGAAAGTAGCAACGCAGGTGGATAAGGTAGTCAAGAAGACATACGGCATGCTTGCCTTTATCGGTCGGGGCATAGAGTATAAAAATTGGCAAGTCATGCTGCAGCTGTACAGAACTTTAGGCCACACTTAGAATATTGCGTGCAATTCTGGTCGCCACACTACCAGAAGGACGTGGAGGCTTTGGAGAGGGTACAGAAGAGGTTTACCAGGATGTTGCCTGGTTTGGAGGGCATTAGCTATGAGGAGAGGTTGGATAAACTGGGATTGTTTTCACTGGAACGATGGAGGTGGAGGGGTGACATGATAGACGATTACGAAGTTATGAGCGGCATGGACAGAGTGGATAGTCAGAAGCTTTTTCCCAGGGTGGAAGAGTCAGTTACTAGGGGACATAGGTTTAAGGTGAGAGGGGCAAAGTTTAGAGGGGATGTGCGAGGCAAGTTCTTTACACAGAGGGTGGTGAGTGCCTGGAACTTGCTGCCAGGGGAGGTGGTGGAAGCAGGTACGATAGCGACATTTAAGAGGCATCTTGACAAATACATGAATAGGATGGGAATAGAGGGATACGGTCCCCGGAAGTGCAGAAGGTTTTAGTTTAGGCAGGCATCAAGATGGGCGCAGGCTGGGAGGGCCGAATGGCCTGTTCCTGTGCTGTACTGTTCTTCTTTGTTCTTTGACATCTAACAATTCAGATGTCCAAGCCAGTGATGCTGTTGGCAGGCAGACAGCTTGCTATCTGGAGGAAGAAATATCGGTTCCAGAGGGGCTGATGACATTTCCTAATCCTGACATGGTGACCAGGGTTCCTGAGACAACTATGGCGTGAGAGGGGACCACCAAAGCCATGTCAAGTTTTTGTGTTCAGAAATCATGGACATTTTTTGTCTGACAAGGGACAAATATCATGATTGTATGTGTGGGTTTGAGTATTGGAGAATATCTCGTACTTGAAAGGGAAACTGAATGTAGCTTTGTGCTTTGGGGAAAACATCTGACCTGGGGGTTGTAGCAAGGTCAATATAGCCTTTGTAGCCACAGGTGCGAGCAGTAAGCAGAACTCTACAGAAGTCTTCAATAAAACACTTGTTAAATCTTTGTTGAAGTCACTGGTGTGATTTGAGGTATAATTCATTTCAACCTGAGATGTGGCTCTGCTTCATTGCTGTTATCCATCTTGAAGAGATGAGATTTAGTGGAATCCTATGCACCACCGAGTTGCGAGTTTATAATGAACAGAGGGTTATTCCCAACCCCTGGACTTTATTTCATCTGACACCCATCCTTGTATAGTATAAAATAAAGTTTCTGATCTAGAGTATGGGTTTATCTACAGAAACTATGACTAGGGAAGGACAAGTTTAAGAAGTATTCAGTCGGGCGGCACAGTGGCGCAGTAGTTAGCCTCACAGCTCCAGCGACCTGGCTTCAGTTCTGGGTACTGCCTGTGTGGAGTTTGCAAGTTCTCCCTGTGACTGCGTGGGTTTCCGCCGGGTGCTCCGGTTTCCTCCCACAGCCAAAGACTTGCAGGTTGATAGGTAAATTGGCTATTGTAAATTGCCCCTAGTGTAGTTAGGTGGTAGGAGAATGGTTGGGATGTGGTAGGGAATATGGGATTAATGTAGGATTAGTATAAATGGGTGGTTGTTGGTCGGCACAGACTCTGGCTGAAGGGCCTGTTTCAGTGCTGTATCTCTCTATGACTCTATGACAACCTGAACCATAATAGAGCACCAACAAGCTGAGGGCTTGAATCTTTTTTTACTTGGTATCGAGGCTGAGGACTGTACTATTTGAAAATTGCATTCCACCAGTGTGGGAAAATACCACAGTGAAGTGATGGTATCAGTTACTGTATCTCGGGAGGAAACGCAAATCCTTTTCCTGTGAGATATACTTCTATGCCAATAATGGAGCTTCCATTTCTCTGACATTTTCCCTCCAGAAAGAATAAAATATTTGTGTTGTGGAGTGATTGCCAAGAGGGTCATTCATACTTTACTGCAGTGTTCCAATTGAATATTCCCAATTAACTTTCTTATGCAGTTGCCCTAAACCAAATTTTGATGAAGGGGGATGAGAACTGATCTAAGTACAAAACAGCAAAGTAGTATACCACAAATATAGAATAAGTTGTTAACCTGCAGCCACTTGCATAATTTCATTTAACTGGAGCTTGGGATTACCATTTCCTTGGGCTTTGTAACTGTCCCTAAATTAATTATAATATGTTATCACAATGCTAGCTTCTATTTGTAGATTTATGGTGACTGGATTCATCAATATTTGAAGAAGAAACATAAATGCATCTTGAAACCTTGCAGTAGCAAGCATATGGCTTGCTTCAGCCCTTGTTTAATGAGATACATTAGGAAATTAAAGACAAAGTGAATTTTGGCTCAATTTAGTTAAAATATTTACAATCCAAATTAGATTTTTTTTTAATTCAGTTAACCACTTGACAAACTGGTCTGACGGGAAATATACTTGACCCTCCCTCCCTCCACACCTGCCATGAACTTTCCCAGCAGAAGAAACACCTTGTATAGACTGAGGCTGATAATTGGGGGATATTATTGGTGAGCATTCATAAACATTTCCAAACTCTTCCTGCTTCAAATTATTGTGAAGCAGTTAGCGGAAGGAAATGTTCATAACACCATGACTTCAAATAGCACTGATATTTTAGATTTACATGAATGTTTCCATTTCACCTGGTTTTAAATGAATTGGGGAAAGCAGCAGCCTTTAATAATTTGCAAAAACTGTTGAGTGTTTGGCTACAAATTATAAAAGGAATAGAAGGCCAGGTAAATCTCAGACTGAGTCCAGTTGAGTTGAAGCTGTGCAGTTCCTATTTTCCGAATTGATTTTACCCTTAATGCAATTGTCAGCACACATTGAGTTGCAAAACAAAGAAAATCCATCATTTATGGACTCAGAACTGTCCACAATCTTTCTGGAGTGAATTTGGGTTCGGACAAATAGCATGTAAAAAATGAAAAATGCCATGTGAACGTTTACTTCCCATTCACTTTGGAATATGTTGATATTCCACAAAATAAACAGAAAATAGATGAACATTCCTACAGCTTTCAGGCTGTAATTTTACAGGTAAGCTGTTTTGGGATGGTAGTGTAGTGGTTATGTTACTGGATTAGTAATCCAGGGAATGTTCAAATCCCACCATGGGTCATTTGAAAATACTGTTTTTAAAAAAAAAACTGAGCTGAACTCTGAGTTTAACTCCCTGACAAGAAGGGTTAAAATGTAAGCAGCTATGTACTTACCTTGTCCACTCCGTACTCGTGACCATGACTATTTAATAGGCACATTTTGGGACGCATGTGCGGCTCTTGACACAGGCAGACAGTGGCTTCATTGATGTACAACAGTTGAGGTCTGATGTCCATGGCGTGATTTTTCCGCTCCATTGTGTGTTTGGCACCCAATGCTTGTCTCACCAGTAACACAGTCCATCAAGGAGCAGCAGGCCCAGAAAAGGGCTGAGTAGATAAATTAGTTTGGGTTTTTTTGGCCAGGAGAAGCACGTTTGAATGCCCCCATATCCCCCAGCCAGGTTAAAATTGGGGCTGTGGTATCAGTTTAAAAGAAAAAGTGATCATTAAGCTATCAGGTTATGTAAAAACCCAACTTGTCCATTCATATCTTTTATGAAAGTAGATTTGACATCCTAGCTCAGCCTGCACTACATGTCCAGACCCACAGTGGATGAGCTTTAACTGCCTTCTGAAGTGGCCTTCCAAGCTACTTAGTTGTATTAAAAAAGCATTGTTGCCGCTTTACCAGAGTTACCCACATCCTGAGAATGAGTTTTTTTAAAATTGTAGTGTGAAGCTTCACTGTACAGTTCCATGTTAACTTTTTATTTATTTATTTACATATATATATAAAACTGAACAGATTTTGCATTTCATTTCTCACAATTTGCTGTCTCATCCTTTCCATATCTGTCACTTTTTAAAACTGAAATTCTTAAAATCATTAATTCCTTGTCGGTGTTTGTATTTAAGAAATAGCTAGTGATACTGTAGCCTGTGGGCAGTAGTTATGTCCCTCCTTTTTACTATCATGCTGGTTTTGAATCCTAATGGGCATATCAAAAAATGTGATGCTTGGAAGAGAATTTCTATAAACTACAGCTAAAAATAGTCAGTATGTTGATCTTCACACCATGGTCTACTTAAAATTCATCAGTAGTTAAATCTAAACAAAAATAACAAAACACTGAACAAAAAGCATTATTTTACCAAATGACTTTCTAAAACGTTTCTTGGATATTGGAACATTAAGTTCCGCTAACTTGAGTGATTTTCCAGCTGTGGAATGAGTGGATGGTGGTTTGGTTAATTCTTAAGTTCTTTGGCTGGCATCAGATATTTGTTTGCCTGGAGTTGACGGTATTTTTGTTTTAGGTCACATGACAAAACTGGTTCTGACATGCCTTTCTGCTCACACTGTTATAGATTTGCTGTTTACCTTGAGAGACAGAATCAAAATTATTATAAAAGCAAAATACTGTGGATGCTGGAAATCTGAAATAAAAACAAAGTGCTGTAAATACTCAGTAGGTCTCAGTGTTCTGACGAAAGATCACAGACCTGAAAAGTTAACTGTGTCTCTGTCTCTCTCCACAGATTCTGCCAGACCTGCTGAGTATTTCCAGCACTTCCTGTTTTTATTTGATTTCCAGCATCAGCCGTATTTTGCTTTTATAATTGCCCTCACAACATTTAAGACGTATTTAGATGAGCACTTGAAACACCATAGGCTACGGTGCTGGAAAATGGAATTAGAATAGTTAGGTGCTTGATGGCTGGCACAGACACAATGAGCCGAAGAGCCTGTTTCTGTGCTGTATAACTCTATGACTATAATAAAATGGAAATACTCAGCAGGTCTGGCAGCATCTGTGAAGAGAGAGAGATACACACACACAGTTAACTTTTCAAGTCTGTGATCGTTCATCAGAACACAGACCTGCTGAGTATTTCCAGCACTTTTCTTTTATTTCAGATTTCTGGTTGTACTGGGAATACTATTGTGGCAAAAGTCTGCATATTTTCTGCTTAAAAGTAATGTTTGCTACTTTTGCTTCATGATCTTGTATCTTCTCTGCAATGCTGACCTATACTAGATGACTGAGCATTGAGTTTGCCTGTGCCAGGAGAAAATGTCAATCTGCCACATCCAGCAGTGGGGGCAGAATTCATTAGCCTCTGCCAATGTGAAATGGGACAAAACCGCCTTCTGAGAAATCTCCACAAGACGCGTCATTACGGCAAGAAATTGTTCCATATTATATAACTTGTCACTGTTGGGGCTGCCGACTGTGACAGGGATATTACATAAATATAGTACAAGATTCATTAGAACTATGGATGAGTTTTACCAGCAGGAGAGAAGCTGTGAGCCGTCTCATTACAACATACTCTTGTATAGTTCCAATGGGCTGAGCTTCAGTGGAAGAGGCAGGGTGGAGGAAATTCTCCTGCAGTTGGGTTGAGATTTTATTCTACTTTTTTTTTCAACTTTACAAATTGCTTTGTGACTGTTAGAATCAATTATACAAAAGTTAGCTTAAAATCATTAGTTACTTTGTCCAGTGGCACTAACAGGACAGTATGTTCTGTGCCCATTATGTTGCTTTCTTTCTGTATCAGTTGCTAGATAAATAACTTCACAATTATCATATTTGTTGGTTCAAGGGGTAATGCAGCCACATGAGTGGCGAGAGTCTAAACAACAATTTTGGCAGGTTACTTTATCTCTCAGATTGTAGTAAATTGGATTGTAATATCACCTATTGTAGTTAAGATATCTTGATAATTGGTTCATTAAAGTTATGTACTGTAAGAGAAATTTAAATAAAAACCTTCAGTTGATTGGGAAGACATGTAGATTGTGCATGATGCAACTTTTAGTTCAGTAGTATTGCAATATTGGGGGAGTGGCGATGATCACACTGGTGTGGAGAGCTCTAATTGTCTGCATTGGAGGGAGGTAAATTCAGCAAGCAGATTTTCATAGTTCATACATACTTCCTAACAATTCAGTCATGTTAATTTAATGAATTACATTCTGATTCTGACCTGTCAAGTAAAGTTTGTTTTATGTAATGTTAATGGGGCCAGGCTGTTGTAGCTCGCTGTCCAGTCCAAGCATGTTAGATTTTGTTTTTGTGCTCGTCATTGCAATTTAGTAATGCCTGTTCTTAGAATTTCAACATTTTCCTGTTTAATGAAGATTATGCATTTTTTTAAAAACTGTTGAGTTCTTATAATTTGTAACTAGTCCCAGTTGTATTTTTCATTCTATAGAATTGTAGAAATTGTTTTGTTAGATTTTTCAAGTTATTTTTGAGATTTTGGAAAATGTTAAATGCTGGATCATTTTTGGTCTGAAGTATGTTCTTGGTTATATGGTTACATCAGTAAATGTTTTTACTCAGCATCCTTAGTTTTGGAAGAAATGTTAAATTGAAATGTACATTTACTGCAGAAATTGATTATTGAACTTTGCCAGTAAATTCTGAAAACTTCTGACTTAGTTCATTTCCACACAAGAATGTTTTTGTGCCTTACAGCAATCTGTGTTCAGATGTGTGAGGAGGATCTTGATCTTGTAATGCTTCAGATTTTATAGGGTCTTTTGTAGATGGATGTACTCTGCAGTATAATTAGATTATTCTAGTTCTTTATCAGTACAAATTCCAGTCAGGTGTACTGAACATATCTTTTTGGATTCCTATAATCATTTCATCATTACAAGAAATCATTAACAGAGGTGGACATTGCTTAAAAAAAAAAGTTGCATCCTAACTGAATTGTGAGCCATTGAGTATTTTTTAGGTCAATAAACATTTTATAATCTACAAAAGCCATTATACCAGAAAAATCTGTTACCATTGTAAAGAAAAATAAGTTTTATCCTCACTTCAATGTCAATAATTGCTGACAGCGGTAACCTAGGGTTGAAGTTGTAGTGATAGCAGTCTTCTGGAGTTGAAAACGAGCAGATACTTGGACTCTTTTCTCTGAACATGCTGTTCTTCTCTCCAACCAGAAATCAAGAAGTAAATTGACCGCAAAGTGAAAAAGCACTTACGTTGCCAGAAAATCTCTAGGAAAAACGAGTGCTTTGAATTAAATGGGGTTTAGGATTGTTGGCAGACTAGGAAGGCATCACCAGGCCACATTCGTAGGTATGTACATCGTATTATAAATTGTGCACATTTTAGCGATAATTGGGGAGCTGCCAAGTTTTCAACTTGGGCCTAACTTTCTGACATGGTAAGCTATCTCAGAGGAGCACCTTGCTCTTGGGGCAGTTATATTTGCTTATTTTGTAGACTCTTCTGTTCTTGGTGCGAAATTAATTTCTGCTCAACACTCCAGATCAACTATTTGTGTGTTGCAGCTGGTGACAGGATAAAGATGCTTGGATTTTTTGTTCCTTGATCTGTCTGGGCGATAGATCAGTATTTGTATTTCATTATCGGTTTGCATCTGATTTGAATACATGTGGATTTAGTTTTTTTTACTGTACTGTGCGATATTAACAATTAGGAATTCTGGACCAGGAAGCGCAATAACTTGGTATTTCTGTGATGTATTTAAGAACAGGGAGCGAAAAAATCTCAGCTTAACCAGCATTTGAGACTTTTTGTATGTAAAGAACTTTATAAGGTAGTGAAATTTTATTTTTGTTTGTAACTACTGTTGAGAGGGGGCAGATACAGTAACTGATGTCACTTGCATCATTAGTGTTTCTTGCACTCACCTCTTGAAGCATATAGATGCTATGGAAATGGTGTACCACACAAGCCCTTTAAATAGTATAGAAATTTGGAGTCAAGATCTTGTACTAAAGGAAGCCCTTTTTGTTGCCAAAAGTGATCAGATAATAGGGGGAAAGTGTGTAGTTAGTGTACTACATCTGGATGACTCCACTCAACTGTAGAGCTCCGATCTGATCATGTAAATGGGGAAGACCTGCAGTGGCGTCATGGTAAAAGGAGGTGTGTGAAGGAACTAGACTTTTAGCACTCTAATTTTCTTACCAATCAACAGCTGTAACCTTAACAGTATGAGTACAACAACAATCATTTAACATGAATGAATAGATAAGGAAATTAATCACTTTGTTATTGTCATTTAGTGTTGGTATTCCTGGTTTTAGTGGTGGGACTGATTTTCAAGTGGGGATTTATCACTAATTTCATTTTATTCAGAGTTGTTACTTCAACTGTTGCAAATTAACACTCCTTGGTCTGTAGCCTGTTGTGATCTGCATTTGAAGATGTGCTTAGGTTCAGCTAGAAAACTTGCACCATTAGAAGTAAGTATTCCAGGTGGTGTTTTCCACTTTCACATGTGATGTTGCTTATGGTGAGCTGCTATAATATTGTTTGGATAAACTTTATATATTATTTGGGAACATTTGAGCATTTTGTAATGCAAGTATTTTTGTGTAACTGATTCCCCTCCTTTTGATTTCAACTTTTTCTAGATTTCATGACAAAAATGGACAGAACAATGAATATCGCAAGGTGACATCATTTAACATCCAACACACACTCGATTCTGGGGCTGCTTAGTATCTCGACTTGCTATGCTTATCCATCCTGTGCTAAGCCAGTTAAAAATCAGTGTGATTAATTCTTCTTGTAAACTCCGTTGAAAAAAAGCACTGGTTATATCAGTATTGCTAATTATATTTAGGAGCAACTTGAATTTCCTAAGTGGGAAAAAAAACTTGCAATATTTTCTTTTACAGTTTATCTTTGTAAGGATTTTGTCTTTCAATGATTGGTTACTATTTGTTTCCAAAATTGGTAGACTGTGGTCGACCACTTTGGAAAGCAATTAAGAGGAACAAACTCGATCATTTTTGTAACTTTAGAGTATATTCGAGATCATGAAGAGACCAAATAAACACCGACAGCTCCAATTCTTCAGCCTCTTCAGCAGGAAACCCAAATCAAAGTCAAAGCTGGAGATGTCCACAGTCACGATTGAGGGAGTGCACACAAAAACAGAAAGTGAGGATGAAAAAAAGATGTCCTCCACCAACAGGACAACACAATCGTCCAGTAATGAACAGTTATTAGGCACTCTGGAGTGCCCACTCTGCCTTCTTAGCCAGCCTCGATCCCAGTTCCCAGAGATAATTTCTTGTCATCATCGTTCTTGTCTGGATTGCTTACAACAATATTTGAAAATTGAAATTACAGAAAGCAGGGTCAATGTTGCCTGTCCAGAATGTTCCGAGTTGTTTCATCCGTCAGACATCCGTATGATTCTCAACAATGGCACTTTGATGGATAAGTATGAGGAATTCATGTTGCGAAGATACCTTGCATCTGATCCAGATGCTCGATGGTGCCCTGCTCCTGATTGTAGGTAGGTACTGCATAATCAGTGTGATTTGTTTTAAGTATGTGTGTTTCATTTTCTCGTACTAATTACCACATAAATGGGGGAGGGGTATGATGGTACAAGACTAAGCTACTTTTGCAAATATTTTTTGCCTACAAGCAGCAGATAAATATAGAGTGCACAGGTTAATACAGCCAAGTTATTGACGTTGGATCACAATACATGTGTAAAGCAAGAAAATAACATAAGAAATAGCGACAGGAGTTGGCTCCTCAAGCCTGCTCTGACATTCAATAAGATCATAGCTGATTTTCAGCCTCGCTCCACTTTCCTGCCTGGTCCCCATATCCCTTGATTCACTTAGCATCCAAAATTCTATCAATCTCAGTCTTGAATATACTCATCGACTGAGCATCCGCGACTCTGAAGTAAAGAATTTTAAATATTCACAACCCTTTGAGTGAAGAAATTTCTCCTGATCGCCATCCTAAATGTCTGACCCTTTATCCTGAGACTATGCCCCCTAGTTCCAGACTCTTGCTTTATAATATTTTAGTGTTCGTTTATATTTTTCTTTTTGCCTTGAGTTCATGTTCATGTCTGGACTCACCCTGAAGGTGTAATGGGCCTGCATTTTAGCCATGCTAAACTCTTTGGGAGGAACTGTCCTACAGCAGTGACTCAGGCTGTAGCCCGACCTCCTGCCTCCACCCAGGTTCTACCTGCATCAGATGGGGTGGAAGGAAATGATCATTGAAAGTGTATACTGTCTGAAGTAAGTAAATCTGTAACCAGTGCATCATGTGGCTTCAGGCTGAAGTGAATGGGACACATGGTGAGCAAGAAAACTTTAAACAATTCTGTGAGTAAGAGCACAGGGAGATCTTAATGTTATTTCTTTCTCCATACACCCTCCATTTTGGAGTTATTTTCCTGTTGAGCTGGCCACAGGAGGTTAGATTAGATTAGAGATACAGCACTGAAACAGGCCCTTCGGTCCACCGAGTCTGTGCCGAACATCAACCACCCATTTATACTAATCCTACACTAATCCCATATTCCTACCAAACATCCCCATCTGTCCCTATATTTCCCTACCACCTACCTATACTAGTGACAATTTATAATGGCCAATTTACCTATCAACCTGCAAGTCTTTTGGCTTGTGGGAGGAAACCGGAGCACCCGGAGAAAACCCACGCAGACACAGGGAGAACTTGCAAACTCCACACAGGCAGTACCCGGAATCGAACCCGGGTCCTTGGAGCAGTGAGGCTGCGGTGCTAACCACTGCGCCACTGTGCCGCCCTTCATGGGGATATCCGTGGTTCACTGAGGGATCCTCCTTAAGTACTTGGCTCTCTAAA
Source organism: Heterodontus francisci (assembly GCF_036365525.1). NCBI lineage: Eukaryota > Metazoa > Chordata > Chondrichthyes > Heterodontiformes > Heterodontidae > Heterodontus > Heterodontus francisci. The sequence continues at coordinate 133,460,270 of NC_090373.1, forward strand.
GGAAATGTTATATTTAGGGAAAACGTACTTTTAAATGCTGTGCACAAAACAAAAATCTAGCTTATAATAAGTACTTTATAAAAGTAATTCTGACACATTTGGCCAATAGATTTTTAATCGGGGTAATGTCAACCATAACTTTGTTCAAATTCTTGGTTGTCTTTTGTTGAAATCCAAATGATTTTAGCTACAGTTTAATGATAACAATTAGTTAATTCTTAATTGTTCCACTAGCTAGCTGGCATTGTCAATCATAGTATCACACTATCAAAACAGTGCCCGTGTTAAAACAATTTCATGCCAGAGTAGTAACTATTCCATAACTCAGGTGCACAATCATCGAGCGGAGCTCCTAGACACTTAATCGTCATGTGTTTACTTTGGATGGGTCATTAATCTAATAATTCAGGAAATTACAGCGAATAAATACCAGTCCTAATGTGGAGTGTATTTGTGTGTAATCCAGTGGAGAGCTGAAGTATTTTATTGGCTCAGCAAAGTAAACTGATCTTTGTTCTGCAGGCGTATTTTGAATGACTTCTCTCACCACCAATTAATCTGTGTCATCTAAGAATTAAAGAAGGGGAAAAGTTCAATTATAGTTCATGGAATCATAGAATGATTACGGCACAGAAGGAGGCTATTCGTCCCATCGTGCCCATGGGGGCTCTCTGCAGGAGCGACTCACCCAGTCCCACTCCCCTGCTCTTTCCTTGTAGCTCTGCAAATTTTTTCTCTTCAGATGCTTATCCAATTCCTTTTTGAAAGACATAATTGAATCTGTCTCTATCACACTCTCAGGCAGTGCATTCCAGATTCTAACCACTCGTTACATAAAAAAAGTTTTCCTCATGTCGCCATTGATTCTGCCAGTGACAGCAGTTTCTCTCTATCTACTCCAACTAGACCTCATGATTTTGGACACCTCTATCAAATCTCTCCTCAGTCTTCTCTTCAAGGAGAACAACCCCAGCTTCTTCAATCTATCCACGGAACTGGTTCCAGGGATGAGGGACTTCATTCTTGTTAACCTTTTCTCCACCTTCTCTAAAGCCTTCACATCTTTCCTAAAGTGCGGTGCCCAAAATTGGACGCAATGCTCCAGTTGAGGCCGGACCAATGTTTTATAAAGGTCCATCATAACTCCCTTGCTTTTGTACTCTACACCTCTATATATAAAAACCAGGATCCCATCTGCCTTTTTAACCACTTTCTTAACCTGTCCTGCCACCTTCAACAATTTTTGCATATATACACCCCCAGGTTTCTCTGTTCCTGCGCCCCCTTTAGAATTATACCCTTTATTTTATATTGCCTCTCCTTCTCCTCATCACTTCACACTTATCTGCTTTAAATTTCATTGTTCCACCAGCCTGTTTATGTCCTCTTGAAGTCTATTACTATCCTCATAGTTCACAATACTTCTAGCTGTAAGATTCAAACGAAGAAAATGTAGATTTATTTCCTTGAAAATACTTTTCATTTTCATGCCAATTATTAACTCAAAGTTGAAGTTACAGGAAATGCTGAAGGGTTGAGTTGTTTAAACCATTTTTATACTGGGATAATTTTTTTAAAAACTAAAAGCGAATGTAGTTGTCCACTTCCAATAATATTCCAAAATGACAGGCTTTAATAATTTAGGTGGTCAATGTAAAGGTGGTTTAGATATTTTTGCTATAATATATAATAGCCCCAGTTTTTCAGTAGGCTATCTGGGAAAACTTGTCAATTTAAATTGGACACCACTGGTTCAAGTTTTTTAAAAATCAGCCTTGTCCATTAGCTTTGTAGTATGGCACAAAGTGGCAACCTTAATGCCATGTATAGATATTCAGGTAGTCCATTCCAAATCTGATCCTTAACTACACAGGCCACTGGGAATTGTGATACAGGCTAATATGCCCAATTTTGCCTTATTTCTAGGGAAAGCCTTTGAATCATGGTTGCGGAGGTGGGAAAGTATTGCTGGAACTGACTTTTTCAATTTTTCCATTCTACTATTCTGGTAAAACGACTTTTCAGAGAAGCATGTTTTAGTCAGGACTTTAACAGTAGAATATATAACATTGCAATTTTGTTGGTAACTACCAGTGAAATTCACTTACTTATTGAAAGCAAAGGTCCAGAGCACCATTTTTTAATGTGGGTAGATTGAGAATGTAGCAACTGAGAGTTCCTGCATTCTATTCAGGACAGTTCAACGTATAGAGACAGATGCAGTAATCTCAATGTATCTGACTGTGACATTTCTGGAAAAGCTAATTTTTTTTAAAAAAGATAAGTCTCAAGTTGACCATTAATATGACAGTATTTTTATAGAAGCTTCCCATTCAGGCATCTTTCAATCTCTGGTAAAAGCAAAATACTGTGGATGCTGGAAATCTGAAATAAAATCAGAATGTACTGGAAATACTCAGCAGGTCTGGCAGCATTTGTGGAGAGTGAAGCAGAGTTAACATTTCAAGTCAGTGACCCTTCATCATGAAAGATCACAGACCTGAAATGTTAACTCTGTTTCTCTCTCTCCACAAATGCTCAGACCTGCTGAGTATTTCCAGCATTTTCTGTTTTTATTTCAACTTCTGGTGTTCTGGCAGTGCTGACTTCTGATAAAGTAATTAATGTAATGAACAAAACGTAACTACATCAGAGCTCGTTTTGCAGGGCAGAATAGATTATATTTGAACTGGCTCTTTGCTGCATAACTACGTCTTGGTCAACAAACTGCTGCAGTTTACTCATTTGTGTAATGCTTTTGATTTTGAGATATTAAAATGGTGAATGAGAATATGTAACACATAATGTTATCACTACACAGAGATTGTGATTGCTTACAATTTGCAACTGACTTTTTATGCACTTGGACTCTCTACAGTTACGGAGTAATTGCCAGTGGCTGTGCAACCTGCCCAAAGCTGACATGTGAACGGTCAGGCTGTGCGACTGAATTTTGTTACCACTGCAAACAACTTTGGCACCCGGACCAAACCTGCAGTGAGGCTCGTAAGCAGAGAGATGTGTTCATGGCTGGAGTAGAAAAACACTCTACCTCTCTTATTCACAGTGAAGAATCAGACAATGGTAAATATTGCTTTTCTTTGAAGGCAAAAATTTCATGCAAGTTATTTTCTTTAAAGCTTAAGACATAAAGTGTGTTCAAATACATTGCTCCTAAAAGGTTCTAAACAAATAGAATGCAAGTGTTTGGACTCTCTACTGTGGGTCATCAGCAAGGTTAAATATTAGCTTGCCTCTGACTGTATATAATTTTGTCTATGTTTTGTGTCCATCAACTCTTAACTGCATTTGGCTAGGTTCCACTTAAATGTAGGAAGGTGACTCAAGTGTAGAAGTTAACAATAAAAGACTTTTATACAATTTTATACATTTGTGTAGGTATTCATTTAGAGGCAAATAGGTTACCAATCTCATACTCATAGGCTTTTGGAAAGAAGTCACACAAACAGTCAAGGAATCTGGGCCTAGAGATGTTAATATTTTCACTGGGCAGGCAGCATATAAATCTGTGATTGGAGAGGTCATCCTACTGTGTTGTGCTTAGGCTAGTCAGTCTTTTATGTTTCTTCTGAGACTGATAATGCTGTATAGAGACATCCCTCCCTATTTAATCTTTCAATTACTGTTTCACAATCTGGAACAGTTTAGTCAGACAAATTTTACCAATGTTGCATGCAACAAGGAATGCAAAGATTTTGTGTTAGTTACATGTTTTTATGCCATATTCAGTGTTTTGTTTCTGCCTTGATTTGCATGAGTATTAGACAAAATTAAGATGCCAAACACAAATGGCTAAATTCCATTTCTGAAATCAATTGTTACTCTAAATGAAGTTTGATTTTGTTTTTGCTCTTCATACACGAATTAGGAATTGGAAAAGGATTTGGCTCAGCCTTTCGATTTGATCTCGATGTCACCTTCTTAGCATATCCTTTCATCCCCTCTTTCTTCTGTTGCCTCTTGAACCTAATAGTAATAACATAGTGCCCAAGTGGATTGTAGTTCACAGATTATCGATTTGATAATTTGGATTCAAAATTTTCTGTAATGGCTGCAGATTCAGTGGTCACAGAGATCCCCATCTCATGGCACCCACTAAGTTTTATGCAGCCCTAATTTATCTTAATCTTACTAATCTGCTAAATAATCCTAACTGCTGCTGATTAGACTCTTGCCCTCACTGAAACACTGTTTCCTTGTTCCCAGCCGCAGAACGAATCCTCATTTGGTTGCGGCTGCCACATTTTAATTGCAACTTGTCGCAGTGCAGATATTCCACTGTGGTTAATGCTGTTACATTTGTCTATACCATCCTGGTAAAGATGGATTTACTCCCCCCCCCCCCCACATCCACCTCTCCCACCCCAAGAGAAAGCTAGAATCACGCTTAAGGACAGAATGAGGTAGTTCAAAAAAGTTGTCGTCCGACTCTCTGTTTGGTGTCCCCAATGTAGTGATTGGATCCAGATCAAGCATTACTTCAATCATGGTTTCATTGGGTCAATAGAAGCACTTACTGCCTGCTCCCTGTGAGCTTGTTAATTTTCCTCTTTCCCTTTCTGTCTTATTTTCTCTCTGGTTTTGCTACCTTAGCAGAAAAGTTGACAAGTATAAAGTGTTTTCCCCAATAAATAAAAGGTAGTTTCAGCCACCTTCCCATGTCTCTGTTCTCTTTGCTACTCTCACTCTTTCTTGGCATCGCTCTGTGACCATTATGCTCCCCGATTGCTCCTAGTGCTTTTTTATTTCAGCATTCTTCTCCATTAGCTGCTTCTTCCAGTGAATTTTTTTTCCTGTACAACTGATAAGTTATAATATGTTCAGCATCACTGTCCTGACTGGATTGTGAGCATCAAGCACAGTGTACTATATTGGTGAAAGTCCATGAATTGATGTCCCACATGGAAGTAATTGCTGTTCTATGTGAAAAGTATGTTTGGGACCCTGGGGGAGACTCTGGTAACATCACTGACCTAGTAATCCATAGGTCCAAGCTAATCCCTGGGGACACAGGTTCAAATCCAAATTTAAATTCAATTAATTAATTAAAAAAATCTGGGATTGAAAGCTAGTCTAAATAATGGTGCCATAAAATTATTGTTGTAAAAACCCATCTGATTCACTAATATCTTTTAGGGAAGGAAATCTGCTGTCCTTATCTGGTCTGGCCTACATGTGACTCCAGACGCACAAATGCCCCGTGAAATGTCCTAGCAAATCAGATGTTTCACACTGCCTTGAGATGTCTGCTCCAGTGATTCATCAGCTCTATATTCTCAATTCTATAACAGCTTGATTTTAGATTCCCGTCTTACAACAGACAAATGTGAGTGGAATATATAGATAGTAGGGTCCCCGCATCCAGAATGCTAAGGTATTAAACAGACAAATCTGTTTTTCAGTTACTAATATTCTTCCTCATTTTCCATTGTTTGATGTTTGTTCATAGCTTCCCCATTACCTGTTGTTATTATCTATAATTAATTGATATGGCAACCATGCATTAAACTTCAATAATGGCAATATTTGGTAAACGGCTACACTCAGGTGATCACTTGCCTGTCTTATGGCAACCCAATCTTTATCTCAACAGTGCTTTAACTTTTTTTTCTATACAGTTAGTTTGATTAATGGTTGAATGCTGCATTGCCTAGTTACGTATAATATTTTAATTTTTCTCTAAGGAAACAATATCTATTCCTGTTAAGCAGGTTGATAGTGTATATTTGCTGAAATCTGTAATCATTTTAAAATGTTTTCAAGATGTTGGATTTCAGGAAAAAAAAGTAAATTGAGGAATTCCTATGCATGCAGGATGGGTTACTTACACCATTCTTTTACTTTTTTTCCAATAAAATCTTCTTGTACCACATGCATGGCACTGCAGATTATTTAAAGGAAATCTCCTAATCTGGTTGAATTTAGTCCAACCCAACAAGCAAAATTCTTATGAATGTTGTCTTTCGGGATGTAATATCAACGGGATTTTTTTTTTGTTGCTCAAATTGTATTCCTTTAAGGAAAGAAAGTCAATGGATCGGAAGGGTAGGAAATTACTGATGAGGAACGGAATATGAACAGAAAATGAAATGCTACGAATTAGGGGCTTTACTTCTGAAACTTAATCACTGGAAAGTACATATAAATATAAAGAAATTAAGAAACGAATTTTGTTTGCAACTGTACATAAACCAATTGTATACGACTTAAAAATGGAAATTAAGATGCAAAGAATGTGAGGGGATATGAGGATAGTGTGGGAAAAAGGCATTGAGTGGATGATCAGCCATGACCATATTGAATGGCTGGGTAGGCTCGATGGGCTGAATGGCCTACTCCTGCTCCTATGTTCCTAGAATTTGGAACGGTTATAAATTATTTCAACATGTTAAAAAGATTTTTCTTTCCTTTTTAACAAAAGGACTTGATTGAAAATTGGTGAATTAATAGATATTGAGCATGATATATTGCTATTGATTGAGAATTATCTAACACAGAAGGTGGCCACTCAACCCATTGTGCCTATGCCAACTCTTTGAAAGAGCTGTACTATTAGTCCCACTCCCCTGCCCTTACCCCATAGCCTTGTAAATGTTTTCTTTTCCAGTATATATCCAATTCTCTTTTGATAGTTGCTATGAATCTGCTTCCACCACCCTTTCAATCGATGCATTAGAAATCATATCAACTCATTTGTGTAAAAAAAAAAACAGTCCTAATTTCCCCTCTGGTTCTTTGGTCCATCACCTTAAATCTGAGCCCTCTTATTACTAACCCTCCCAATGGTGCAAACAGTTTCTCTGTATTTAGTCTATCATAACCTTTCTTAATTTTGAATCTGTCTATTAAATCTCCCCTTAACCACCTCTACTTTAGGGAGAGCAATTTCTGCTTCTCTAGTCTATCCGCATAAATGAAGCCCCACATCCCTGATATCATTCTAGTAAATAGGCTACTGACCAGAAGTGTGCTTGCTTGTTGTGGATGTTAGCTACTTTCCCGGAAAGAAATTATGGCTGTCTGTGCAGGTGAGATCATGTTGAAAAGTTTTTTGAACAACTCAATTGACTAAATAGGGGCTTGATTTTTTCCAGTTTCAAAGCCAAAGGAGTTGCTGTTAGTCTACGTGGCCAGTCTACCATTGTTAGAAATTGAAGAAAAATGTATTCAATAAAGTGATCTTGATGCATATAACTCTATGCATGCATATTCATACCAAACTCCACCAGCAGTAGGTATCAAGTGCTGCTATGATACTGAGCTGCGTTCAACTATAGAGCTTGAGAAACGGAACTGTCCTAATGAGAAATATTGGCTTGCAAAATATTTTAAAACATTCAAATCTGGAAGTGATCTGCTTTAAGTTCTCTCCTTACCTGACTTGAATTGGAGTATAGTTTCACTGGTGGCAGTCACCCTTTAGTACATAGTTCAAGATGTGATGTGTAAGCCTCGACAGGCAGGCTTATCTGACTGTGGCAGACATCACCACAGAATTCAAATCTGTCTTCTGCCAGAGCCTACGTATGGCTACTTCCCTTCCATTATCTAGCTGTGCTGCATCCTGTTTTACAATTGACTTAATTTAAGATTAACTAATTCAGCACAGATTCAAAATCAAACTTTGGAATCTTCAAGCCTAAGCTTGCTGTCTGAGCTTTAGCCTGTGACTTACAGGCGAAACCTTGCAATGAAGTCTTTAAACGTGATGAACTTTTTATTGTTTGGAAGAAAAAAGGGCTGTATTTCTGATTTACGATATCACTTGCAAGTGATGCATGTTTCATTGCAATTGACATTGCTTTGCATGTTTCACTAATTAGCAAAATATATGCAGAATATTTTTATTTTAGTGGTGGATTTTGTGTTTTGTAGGACCAAACAAGAATATTGTAGTTTGGCGAAATGAATAATGACCCTCTGGACTGCTCCTCTTTCGGTTGTTCAACCTACCTTCAATTTAGGGAGACAATAGAATTGTTCTTCAATTTTCTGTCCATTGAAGCAGCTGTACTATACAATATTCTTTGGCTATCTAAATATTTTACATTTCCTTTCAAATTTAACTGAAGACTTTTTAAAGAAAAGGAGCAGGAAAGTGAAATCGCAGAATGTCAATTTTAACAATGGATTCTCATTTTAGCAGCTCATTAACAAGAGAAAAATACACTGATCATATTCTGTCTGTACATTGGCAATTTTTGAAAGGCTTGATATACCCTTAATTCCATACTTAACACAGCAATCATCTTTATTTAGTCAACAGAGGATGCAGCTATAACAATATGCATGCTTAATTTGCTGATGAAGGTGCCATTCATAGACAGTTTGTTACATTTTTTTGTTTCTGCATTAATAACGTGATATTAAGGTGAAGTGTGAAAATCTATAGGTTTTTTAAAATCTGTGCAACACATTTTATATGTTGCGCAGTAATCTTAGTAACTGATATTTAATGCATTTTCTTGTACAATTTAAAATACAAACTTCAGTATTTTATTCAAGCATGCACATATATTTTATAATGTTTTCTCCGTTGTTTCCCTCCACAAACTTTGGAATTTTCCAACGTGTTAACAGGCTTAAAACATCGACAGACCTGGGAGGCAATGTATCTGTGCTGCCAAATGGGGACAGAGTTGAATAGCTCAGGAAAGGGATGAATTGAGCAAATGACATTCATCAAAAGGTTCTCATGATATTCCCACCTCCCAGTGGACTCTCTCACTCCTGTTACAGCTCGGGCTAGACTACAGTTTCCTTGAGTAGAACAAATTCCTTGTGAACGGAAGCCTGCATGTTTAGTTTCTGCCAAGTATACTTTAGCATAGACCATGTCAAATGATTAAACCCTGCATCGTGCTAATTGATTTACTGAAGAATATGTGGGAATCTCACCATGTTCTCCAGTCACCTTGGAAGATGGAAAATAACACCTCTCCAGTCCACTAGGTACAGGCTTAAAATAATTGTGCAGACTTATTTACAGATAAAAGAAGCAGAAAGACTTCAATATACTAACAGTACATAAGCAAACATCATTTGATGCAACAAAAACAGAAAATGCTGGAAATACTCAGCAGGTCAGGCAGCATCTGTGCAGAGAAGAACAGAGTTAACGTTTCAGGTGTCATCAGACCTCATATTCTGATGAAAGGTCACAACCTGGAACGTTAACTCTTTCTCTCTCCACAGATGCTGCCTGACCTGCTGAGTATTTCCAGCATTTTCTGTCTTTGTTTCAAATTTCCAGCATCTGCAGCATTTTGCTTTTGTATTCATTTTATGCAAACAAGGGTGACTTTAAACAAAGATCACATCACACCTGTAATTCTTACAGGTCCTCTCAGTATATTCTTTAAAACAGTCTCTAATGATAAATACCTATAATTATTTCTTAATTCCTGTTTATCCCATGTATAGAGACTTGGTGAGTAGAAGACTGAAGTGATCAAGAGGATCCCTGGATTATAAGAGTAACTTTCCTCTTAAAGCTCAAACACAATTTTTGATTATATCACCCATCTGCTTTGTTTTAATTCAGCAGCAAATAAACAATGATGTCTCACTCTGATGATGCTAATCCTAAATCACACTTTACAATAATTGTCACTTTAAGTACTCTTCAGTAGTAAATTTGCAATCGTTGAGCACCACAAATTTCATTCTCTATTCGCAAGCTGTACACTGTCACCTTTTAAATCTTTTACCTTAGCCGTCAAAAGTATCTTTGTCTTAATTAATTTCTGAACAAAAGAGATTTGTTCTTTTGCAAACTGTCTCCTTCCATTTTGAAACTGTGGGGACCGGGGAAGAGAGCAGCTTCTATTTTGAGATTAGCTATTTTAAAAGCATATTAAAATAATGAAAAAAACAGCTCATGTTTGTCAAAACACCTTGTTTTCCCCTTCCAGCTTTTGGGCTATGGTTCCAGAGGCAGAGGCCCTCCAGAACCTTACCTGTGTGCCCATTCTTAGGAATGAACCCAGAAAGTGAATTTGTGAAAGCTCTTCAACCCAAGACAGTGTTGCAGATGTGCATAATGCTCTTCTCACTTGATGCCCACATATGAACACGTCCAACCAGAATTGGTTGATGCCCATCAGGAGGTGGATCCTTGGCTGAATTCATCATCAGCTTGGGGGTGTTGCCCTGTAAGATCCATTGGACTCCCCTAAGACTAAGGAATTCCCAGTATGCATAGATGTTTCCTGCCTTTCACATCACATGATGCATTTAGTAGCTGAGCTGAATGTTAGTACCAGGTTTGAACCTATAATATTTTGCACGTTAAGCAAATGTGATGACCATTCTGTTACAGAATTGTGTCCTTAGTGGGCTGTCCTGTTGTGTTATGTTTTCCCTCCCTCTTGGTGAGTTAAGTCTACTCTGAAAGAAAAGAATGAAGATGCTCTGACTTGAGGTGGGGAGGGGTGGTGGAGGGTGGGAGTAGAATAAAACAGTGTAGTTTTGACATTGACATTTTCTTTTAATTGTGATTTGAGATTTATTATTTATAGAGTAAGTAAGACTCTGTTTCTCTCTCCCAATCCCTCTCTTTTGTAGCTGAAGAGATTAAGCCTTGTCCACGCTGTGGTGCTTTTATCCTGAAGATGAATGATGGAAGTTGCAACAGAATGACATGCGCTGTGTGTGGTTGCCAGTTCTGCTGGCTGTGCATGAAGGAGATTACAGACCTGCACTACCTCAGGTATAGCACCTTAGATTTACAACAATATTTATGACTGTTAATAAACTTGTTTTCATCTCTGTAACCTGAAAATGAAATCCATCAGCATTCTGTACTAATGCAGATAATGGAAGTGAACAGAAGATGCTCCATAGCTATGTACAGACCTGCCTCTTTGACTGAAAGATAAGAGACAAGCTGTATTGTATTTCTGTTGTGTCTCCCTGGCCCTGCCCAATCATCACTCCTGGATAGTAGGGCAGAGAAAATGCTACCATTACTTCAGATAAATATTTTCCATGAACGTGTCTTCTTGCATTTGATTTTCCCTCTTTCCTCCTCCTCTCCTTGACCGCAATAAGAAACCCATTTCTAGCCGCCTTCACTACTAAAGTGTGTCCCCATGTCGGTTTGTCATAGAAACTGAAGATTATCAGTTGTAATTATTGAACACTTGATCAAGTAAGTATCTAGCGAGTCTGGCATTGAATTTTTTTTATTCTTTCGTGGGATGGGGGCGTTCCTGGCAAGGCCAGCATTTGTTGCCCATCCTTAGTTGCCCAAGAGGGTGGTAGTGAGCTGCTTTCTTGAATTGCTGCAGTCCATGTGCTCTAGGCACATCCACAGTGCTATTAGGGAGGGAGTCCCAGGTTTTTGATCCAGCGACAGTGAAGGAACGGCGATATAGTTCCATGTCAGGATGGTGTGTGGCTTGGAGGGGAGTTGAATTGCATCTCATTCTGACTGCAGGAACATGGATATAAATGTTGGTCAATAATAGTTGCTAAGGAACACTGGATAAAAGTATTGGTCAGTAATAGTTGCTAAACTATAGCTGGAAAGTATGCAGACTGTATATGAACAAGCCATATGTGATAAGGATGTTATTATGGCACTGCCAACATTGCACCAATCTGAACTGTTCTGTTGCTGGTTTAGAATTTTAATTTTTTTCTCATTCTATAAAGAATACTTTCAGTTCAGAAAATCCTTCTCTCATTCTGTGCATTTGCTTGTAATTTCAAGGAGGGGGCAATTATGTAACTCTCGAGAACTGCTGACACAGCTAAGCTATGTTAGCGTAATTTGTTTTATTTTTTATGTATAGCCTCCTGTGAGACAATCTATTTATACAGTACATTTAAATTTCTAGCTAAGGATAGGCATTGTTGTGAGGTCAGCTAATGTGGTGCTGTATATGATTAATGCTTCTCCAGATCCCACACTGGACCTTGGATGGGGTACTTTGCACATAAAATAAAGTTAGTGTGTTTGGAGAGGGTGTGAATAAAGTTTTACTATAGAATTGGTTTGAAATATGAGGACCAATCTTATGAATATATATTATGGCTGGGAGTCTTGCCCATCAATTGAGCATATTGAGTAATCACAGGTGTATTGTTCATGATTTTCCACCCATTTAAAATCATTTGAGTTTAGGTGCGACATCCCAACAGGAGATTGCATTTGTAATGTAGTGTGCATAAGCTAGTTCAATGATATTTTCACTGTAACTAATGTAATTCTGCTTTTTCTATTTTTTCTCACTCTTTTTCTGTATCTTCTTCTTGCTGTCTTTTTCTCACTTCCCCCCCCCCCACCCTTCACTGTCACTGTCACACTCCCCCCCCCTTGCCCCCACCCCACCCCACCCCACCCCACCCCACCCTACCCTACCCTACCCTCACCCACATGCTTTCTCCATTTGTGTCTTAACCAAGCCATGGAGAAATCAACAAATGTAGAATTTGTTTGTCTGATGGAAAGTGTGCAATCAGTCTGTTCCCATGGGATCATGACTTATATAGAGAGATTAGCAGATAGTTCAGGACACCCAAGTGTGCACTGGGATGGTGTTCAATTATAACTAACTAACTAAAACTATGTAGTTTACCAGTGTAGAATACTTGTGAACATCCTAAATTGAATCACCCTACCCTCTTTGGGCACTGGCTTGCAAGGTTATCTGGAATCAAGTGGGAAGAATCCCAGTGACCAGTCCACTTCTCTTGTCAATCAACAATGCTGGAGTACTGTGGACCTGCTGATTCAGATATCTGGTTATTGGGTCTATCACGGTGGGTTGGGTTGGCTTGGTTCCAAGTTTCCGTTGGCAGGTGTGTTGCTTTGGATCATCTTAACACCAAACTGACATCACTTACCCGCCAAGAGAATAGGGGTAAATTGATTGCTGGAGAACTGACAAGTACAGGTTTTAACCTTTGCTAGGTGACTACAGGTACCAAAAGCACCTTGCAGGTAGCATTGTAAGCAGCACAATTAAGCAATGTGTTGATGCCTCAACACAGTTGTTCTGACCGTAGTATGGATGTACATCACACCTCACAATATATCTCATTGTCTAATGATTCTACTAGTTAGCAATGTGAAGCTTTGTTAACTGCAGCTTGTGTCTCTGTGACCCAATTGCAACAGAATTGTTCTAATTATCTTAATGTTCTAGTTAGCCACATCTAATATGTACCAGCCTAATTCAGGTCCTCATGTAAGGTGCTTTGATAAAGAGGTGCGTGTTCCATGAGTGATTCCCCTCCAGAGAACCAAATGATAGATTAGTGTAATATAGAATTATTCCTTGTACGTTGCAGCCATTTTCCTCTTTTTTAAATCACAAATACACCTGTCAATGTGGTTTTGAATCTTGCATATGGTCCAGTGGAACCCTTCTACTATATGCCCAAAAATTCTGAACCATGAAAGGAGAATTGTTTGGACATGTTGTTATGACCAGGTGAGAAGGGGGCGAGGGGGTTCTCTCTCAGCCTTTGCCTGGTTTAACTGTAACAGGGTTTAATTTTGAAAACACCATGTTTTAGTTCCCCCTCAGTGAATCCTTGTTCACTGCTTTCCAATTGTAAGGGAAAGAAAACAGGTTTCCATAGAATTAAACAAGAAAGGTAGAAGTTTATTAATCTTAAACTCGAACCCGCTTAACGATGATGAATATGCGACATGATCACGCTAGCATGCATAGGCAATAAACACACACGCAGATAGAGACAGAAAAAGTAGAAGGAATAAGGGGAAAAGTATGTGACAATATCATCTGGTAGTTATTTACAGTCCTTTAAATTCAATGTGGAGTCTTTGGTCGCCAGTAAGTCTTGCAATTCGTTGGGGCCCAGTTCACGCTTCAACTTGTTCCGATGTAGGAGTCATTTCTCTCTTGAGGTTTACGCGTCTTCCATGGATCTGGTGGCTTGGGAGAAAGCGAGAGAGAGACTTGCTTGTTTCAGCTTCAGTTGCACACTGCCTTCTTATCCTTTCTCTGTGGCAATAATTCAAAAAACCCCAGGTTGCCCAGCAGGTTAGTCATGTGACTAGCTGGTTTAACCAGTCCTGGCTCTGTGGATTGTAACATCTTATCAGGGCCTGGAATGAGCTTCCTTACACCTTCAATGTCTGGTAATCAAAATCTATTTGGGTTAATTGGAGCAGGGAATAGCCCTTTGTCTCCACAAGCAGCATCTCTTAGTATGCAAATGTCCTTCCAGCCCAGTGTCTGGTGATCTTCAAACAAGTCATTTCTTCACTCGAGCAACAGTTTAAAATCAATGTTCATATGACAAAATGAATATGCCTCATTCTTGACAGGTGGGGATCTGCATGATAATGTGTTTTATACTGTTTTGAATGAAGGTGAGAAAGACCAAACTGCCATTGTCCCTTCTCAGTGCAGGTTGTATCCAGGATTAAGTTGCCATCCATCAGGATCTCTAGAGGCATCAACAATTAGAGAAGATGCTCCTTGTATCCTCCAATCAATATTTTTTTTTAAGATGTCTTTTTGAGCAGCGCTAAACCACTGTTCAAGCTGGGAGGTAGAACACATAAGATCTGAGACTGTCCACAAAATACCATCTATGAAAAGAAGTGTTGCAGTACTTTCTGAAATGCTTAGACCAGACAACTGTAATTTTCTCCCTTACGATGCCATCCACCACAGTGTTAATGTAGACAGCAAATAGGATGGGTGATGGTGGATAACCATACCTCTGAATTTTGAGAGAAACACGTTCAGAGAGTTTCTAAGCTACCCTAAAATAAATATTGGATTTTATCAAGGATGGGAATTCTAACTCCAAGATTTGCCCATGTACCCCTCTGGTTTTTAGCTTCATCGTGAGCCATTAGGTCAAAAGCATTTTGAAAGTTGATGAAAGCATTGCAATTGACTCCCCTCATATAAGAACATAAGAAATAGGAGCAGGAGTAGGCTATTCACCCCCTCGAGCCTGCACCGCCATTCAATAAGATCATGGCTGATTTGATTGTGGCCTTAACTCCACTTTCCTGCCTGCTCTCCATAACCCTTGACTCCCTTGTAGATCAAAAAATCTGTCTAACTCAGCCTTGAATATATTCAATGACCAAGCCTCCTCATTAATTGTAAGTGAAATCCACCCTCTTTGATTATCCAGCATATCTAATATAAACAGTAATATACATAGTGACAAGTTTTTATGCAGGCGAAGTCCATTCATCCAAAATCATCTCATCTGTTTCTATTCTGTTATTCTGGAGCTAATGGCCTAACCTCTTTTCTGATAGGAATTTTCATACCCTTGAAATCTTAAACATCTAAATAAAGTTGGTAAGAAAATTCTGCACTGTGGCTAAGCTCAGCATCCATTAGCATCCTTCTCTGCTTTCATTTTCTTTTCAGGGAAAAAACAAATTCAAACTGAGAACTTGCCCATGGTCACTGAGCTATTTGAATTTATTATTGAGCACCTATTAAACTGTCATACATTAATGTTTTCTTTTGGGCAAATAACAGTATTCATTTCCTACACAGGAATTAATTCAGGTAACTTAAAGGTAGCTGAGGTCAATTTTCGTAACAATATATTTTCTGCCATCCAGTGGCCACCATGGTGCCTTGCTGTGCAGATACCAGGATGTCTGTTTAGCAGGTGGCTCTAGAAGGAGAAGTGCATGTGAGAATCCAACCAGCAGAAGGAAATGCCTAAATATGAGGTAAATGAGAAGGCTTGAGGATTCCAAGGCTTGACTTAAGATGGTTCAACAATTAAATCATGACCTTTAGCCTAGACCATAGCAAGCACCTAGATATTTTGCACCTAAACCATAGACTGTGTTTATAATTTGCCTATCTCAGTCCAGTTAGTAGTTTGCACAAGAAAATGTTGTGAATTCCAGAGTAGGCACCATGCTCAATCACTGACATTGTAAAATTAAAATTTTTACTAGTTTATGAGCAGAACTAAGCAACCACATTGGTGGAAACAATTATAATGTTCTTGACAAGAGTGATTTCTGCAGTATTTAGCAGTAACTGCGGAGCCCTGAACTACAGTACAGCCACACACTTCTTGAGAGCACACACATAAAGATACACAAAATGTATACCTAAGCTTCCAATATGGGCAGCATTCATCACCATATTGGAAAAAGTTCCAGTATGGGTGGCCAGACCCCACACCTGAAGCACACATTCAGCCCTTTGCCTATGCAAATAGACAAACACCTGTTTTGAGGTTCCTTTTCTGAAATTGGGCCACCCTGAATGCAACTGACACGAAGCCTGCTATGCTCAGGATAACCATGCCTACTTGCAGCTACCAGCTAAAAGGTAAGTCGCAATCACCCATGTGGACACCTAATGGGTATCTGCAGCTCATCAGCAATGTGCAGATAAGCCCGGAGGCCCAATTTCAGGTTATGTGCTATTGCAGTTTATGGACTATTTTATTTCCTCTTTCAGCAAGTTAATTAATACTGTTACGACTGGATGAAAAAGAGGTCCAGGGTTCCCTTTCGACCTTCACCTGATTTTGCTGTAACAGGGTTTAATTTTTTTTAAACAGTGTTTTTTTAGCTCCCTCTTGGTGAATCCTTGCTCACCGCTTTCCAATTATAAGGCAAAGAAACCAACACAAACTGGCTTTCTTATGTTTAAAGAAGAAAAGTGAAATTTGTTTAAAACTTATACTCCAATTCGGTTAATGCCTGCGGATACACGGCACGCCCACGCTAGCTTGCATACGCGATACACGCATGCAGTTGGGACAGAAAAGAGCAGAAGAAATAAAGTGGAAAAGTTTGAGGCAATATCTGAAGAATTTTTGTTACAGGTCTTCCAGCTCCCTGTAGAGTCCTTGCTTGTAGGTTGATCTGTTGGGGCCCAGTATTCTTCTTAAACCTTGTTTGCTGCAGGAGACTTTTCTCTCCTGGGGTTTATGTGTCTTCAGTGGGTTTTTGGAGTTCCGTGAGAAAGAGTTGGGAACAGACAGACAGGCAGAAGAGGCTGTGGCGAACTAGCCAGGAGAGTTCTTCTCAATCCAGGAGCAAAAAGCTGTCTGCCAGTTCAAACACTGTCTCTACAATTTAAAACTCCCCAAGTTGGCCAGCAGGGTAGTCACGTGACTGACTGGTATAACCACTTCTGGCTTTGTGGATTGTGTGTGTGTCAGGGAATGGTCCTTTGTCTACAAACACTGTCAGTTAATATGCAAAAATGTCTTTCAAGCCAGGGGCTTGGCAACCCCTTGTCACAGGCCTCCTCTTCTTCCCAGCAACAATTTGAAATTTAATGTCCATGTGACGAAAAGAATGTGCCTCATTTTTGGCAGGTGGGGGCCTGCATGACAATACAAATACTTCCTGCATTCATGGTTTGTGGAAGTCACAAGACTTTGTTTCTAAAGGGATCCCACATTGACTTTATTTGATTTCCTTATGTTTACAGTCCCTCTGGCTGCACTTTCTGGGGCAAGAAACCCTGGAGCCGGAAGAAGAAGATTTTCTGGCAAGTGGGCATGTTGGTTGGCGCTCCAGTTGGAATTACGTTGATTGCTGGCATTGCTGTTCCAGTTTTGATGGTTGGGCTCCCCATCTATGTAGGCCGAAAGGTAAGCGGAACATCAAATGAAATAAACATTGACTCTTTATTAGACTTGGCAAAATTTCTGTATGATAATGTTGGAATACCTTCCTTTTCTTTGGTGGTGCTGTGGGATGGCAGTATTGCATTTTACTATGGACATGAAACTGCTGCTGCTGTTAGGAGACAGTATTAATGTCTTTCAAGCATTTATTTTACTGCTACTGGCAAAATAGGAGGGGCATGGAGAAACCTGCAGATTTTGATAGCAGGATACTTTTATCTCACTCTCTTACCTGACATGCCTCCGCAACTCCACTCCAAGTAGAAAGTAGAATTCCAGCTCTCTGGGAGCCTACTACTTCTCCTCCCTCACTGAGACTCATTTGGGCCATTTGTCTTTCTCTCACTTTTTCTCCTGCCCATTCAGCATCAGCCACTTACTCCAAGTAAGTAGCGTTTCAGCATGAAATAAAAACAGAAAATGCTGGAAACACTCAGGAATGAGGCAGCACCTGTGGGAAGTGAAAGTGTTAATAATTGTGCTCCTTTTTTGTCAGATCTTAATTTGAGCTTCATCTACCTTTATTCTTTAAGAAGCTTTCTGATGTAGCTTCCACAATATCAGGAGTGGCTCAGTTGAGAGCACTCTCATCTCTGAGTCAGAAGGTTGTGGGTTCAAGTCCTACTCCAGGACTTGACAGCAAAAATCTAGGCTGACCCTCCACTGCAGTGCTGAGGGAGCGCTACACTGTTGGAGATGACGTCTTTCAGATGAGACATTAAAGGGAGGCCTTGTCTACCCACTCAGGTGGACATAAAAGATCCCATGGCACTGTTTTGGAGAAGCGCAGGGGAGTTATCCCTGGTGTCCTGCCAATATTTATCTTTAATCAATGTCACAAAAACAGGTTATCTGGTCATTATAACATTGCTGCTTGTGGGAGCTTGCTGTGTGAAAATGGCCGCCATGTTTCCAAAATTACAACAGTGACCACGCTTCAAAATTGTTTTATTGGCTGTGAAGCACTTTGGGATGTCTCGGTGGTCATGAAATGCGCTATGTAAATGCAAGACTTACTTTCTTTGATTTTCTACATGTGGTTTGTTTCTTGTACTTCCAATGCAACACTGGTAGCTAGTTTCTGATGTGCTTAATGCACTTGATTTTAGTGATCAAGATTTCACTAAAAGGATTCCAGTCTGTTTGTTCTGCCCTCTTAAATGGGCATTACCAATCTGATCTTATAAGGGACTACATAATTATTGTGTGGTACTTTGCGCAGATTTGAAACAGTGTGGATTTTTAAGATCATTTAAAACTAATATAACAAAGTTCATTCTTTTACTTTTTTAGATTTACAGCCGTTGTGAAAGTAATAAGATATCAAAACATAGACGGAGACTTGCTGTAGCTGGAGGAGTGGTTCTATCCATTATTGTGTCTCCTGTGTTGGCTGCAGTGACTGTCGGTAAGGTTAAACGTCAGGGCAATAACATTGAATTGGTTCTTTACTAGGTACAATGGAAGGTGATGGGTGATGAATTTTTGCCGCCTTTTAAATGGGGAAAATTGTATGTGGATTCTTCTCTTGTATACTCGGTGATACACATGCATAAAATCTCCTCAGGTTACCATGCTTCCAATTCAATCACAAGTAACAGCAGTGTAAGGTTTTTCCTG
The DNA here is from genome assembly GCF_036365525.1 of Heterodontus francisci. Classification (NCBI taxonomy): domain Eukaryota; kingdom Metazoa; phylum Chordata; class Chondrichthyes; order Heterodontiformes; family Heterodontidae; genus Heterodontus; species Heterodontus francisci. Next base: position 133,479,533 of record NC_090373.1, read on the forward strand.
ACTTGATTTATATAAGGTGTCTGTCCACGTGTATCTTAGGCACTTCTTAGGGCAGTCCCTTGGGATCAAGGATGACTTCCTTCCACTCTGTTTTGATGGGCTTTGAGATGGCTGATAATTCCCATGTGTGATCTGCACATCCCTGCCACATGAGGGGCAGGAGGTGCTTGAAGGGTCAGGTAGATGAGTAGTTTGGAGGTTTGTGCACTCCCTCTGACGCCTCTACTTAACCTCCAGGTGTTTGCGACGAAGTACGATGCCTTCCCGAATGAGCTTTCTCCATCCATGACGGTCACGAGCCAGGGACTCCCACGATTCAGTGGGGATGTTTGATCTCTTCAGGGATGTGTTGAGGACATCTCTAAAGCGTTTCCGCTGTCCTCCTGGGAGACTCCTGCCGCGACCAAGTTCTGAGTAGAACAGCTGCTTTGGGGGTCTGACGTCAGGCATGTGGATGACATGTCCCGCCCAGCAGAGCTGGTTTTGGGTGATGCGTGCCCTGATGCTGGACAGGTTGGCACAGGAGAAGACGCTGTTGTTGGCCCACTTTTCTTGCCACCGTATTTGGGGGATCTTGCGGAGGCAACTCTGGTGTTACTTCTCCTGTGCTTTGAGGTGCCTGTTGTAAGTTGTCCAAGCATGTAGGGATCACAGGATCATTTCTGCCCAGTAAACTGTGATGTTCGTTTTGGGTTTGAGATCCTGATCCTCAAATACTCTCTTCCTCAGTTGACCGAAGGCTGAGCTGGCACATTGGAGGCGATGATGAACCTCGTCATCTTTGTCTGCCTTCACCGAGAGGAGGCTCCCAAGATATGGAAAATGATCCACATTTTCAGCTTCTCGTCATTGAGTGACTGGGGGAGGTGTTGTACTGTCGAAGTTGATTGGAAGAGGACCTTCATTTTCCGTGTGTTTAGTGAAAGACCGATTTCTCATGTTTCGGAGAAGGAGTCGACAATGATTTGGAGTTTAGTTTCAGAGTGAGTGTACGCGCAAGCATCATCTGCATACTGAAGCTCGACGACTGAGGTTGGAGTGATTTTGGTTTTGGATTGAAGGCGAGTAGGTTGAATAGTTTCCCATCTGTTGTGTAGATTATCTCCACACCTGTGGGTCGTTTGCTGGAGGTGAGGTGTAGCATTGCAGCGAGAAAAATGAAGAGGAGGGTTGGTGCGATGCTACAGCCTCGCTTGACCCCCGTCTTGACTGAGACAGAGTCTGTGGTGGTTTCTGTTGGTGAGGATCGTGGCTTGCATGTCATCATGGAGTACACAGAGGATGGTGACAAACCTCAGAAGGCAGCCAAATTTGAGAAGGATGCTCCATAAGCCTTCGCAGCAGACAGAGTCAGAGGTTTTTCTGAAGTTGAAAAAGACCATGACCATGTGTTGGTGTTGTTCCCTGCATTTTTCTTGGATTTGCTGCGGAGTGAAGATCATGTCTGTAGTTCTTCTTGATGGACAAAAACTGCACTGACTCTGGCAGGAGCTCTTCAACCATTGGGAGGAGGTGATTGAGGAGGATCCTTGCAATGATCTTCCCTATGGAAGACAGCAGGGAGATCCCTTTGTAGTGAACACAATTAGTCTTGTCTCCCTTCTTGACTACAGTCACGATCACAGTGTTCCTGAAGTCCCCTGGCAAGCGCGCCTCATCCCAGATGAGAGATATGAGGTTGTGCAATCATGCCAGGAGTGTATCTCCACCATGTTTCAGGATTTCGGCAGGGATTCTGACTGCTCCAGAGGTCTTGTTGTTCTTTGGCTGTTGAATGGCTTTTTCAACCTCGGTGGGGTAGCACCAAGACTGAGTTGGACGGGGTATTGAGGGATAAAATTGAGGACAGAGTCTTGGTCAAAAAGTTTTGATGTTCCCTCCAGTGAGCACTGACTGCCTCCCTGTCCTTGATGAGTCCTCCTCTATGTTTGGCTCTCAGCAGGCTGGGCCCTTGAGTGCTTGGGCCATAGGTCACCTTGACAGCGCCGAAGAAATCGCAAATGGCATTGGTGTCAGCTAGTTGCTGGACCTCTCGTGATCTTTCTACCCATCATTTGTTTTTAATGTCCTGGGTTTTATGCTGGCTTCAAGAGCCTGCAGGATTGCTGCTTTACCCTGGATGTGTGGTGAAGTTTCCAGTTTGCGAACGCTTTGCGTTTTCGCTCCATTAGGCCCTGTATTTCTTAGTCATCTTCGTCAAACCAGTCACAATGCTTCCTGGTGGAGAAACTAAGGACCTCTTTGTGCAGGTGCTTGTTATGGCGTCTTTTAGTGTCAACCAGGCACTAATGGCACACAGTAGCTCCTGGTGGTTGAGAGGTTGGCAGTAAGGCGTTGATTGTAAAGGGCCGCTTTAGCGGGATCGTTGAGGCCTTCAGTGTTAATTTCTTTTCAGCATTGCCTTTGTTGCTTCTGCTGCTTGGAGACTAGCTGATGGAGAAGGTTTTTTTTAAATTCTTTCATGGGATGTGGCATCGCTGGCTAGGACAGCATTTATTGCCCATTCCTAATTGCCCTTGAGAAGGTGGTGGTGCCACCTTCCTGAACCGCTGCAGTCTATGTGGGGTAGGAAGTGCTGTTAGGAAGGGAGTTCCAGGATTTTGACCCAGCAACAGTGAAGGAACAGCGATATAGTTCCAAGTCAGGATGGTGTATGGCTTGGAGGGGAACTTGCAGGTGGTGATGTTGCCATGCATCTGCTGCCCTTGTCCTTCTAGGTGGTAGAGGTTGCGGGTTTGGAAGGTGCTGTGTAAGGAGCCTTGATGCGTAGATGGTAGATCGGATGAGTCGATGGTCGGTCCAACAGTTGTCAGTACCTGTCAGCGCGTGAGTGATGCGAAGATCTCTGCAGTTCCTTGCTCGAAAAATGACTTAGTTGAGTAGATGCCAGTGTTTGGACTGTGGGTGTTGCCTTGTGGTCTTGTGTTTGTCTGGCTGATGGAACAGGGTGTTAGTTATGACGAGGTCGTGCTCGAGGCATTTACGCAGGAGGAGGCCTCTGTTGGAGTTTGCTTTTCCTAATCCTTCCTTGCCAATCAACCCCTTCCAGACATTTGCATCCTTCCCGACTCTGGCGTTGAAATATCTGAGGCGGATCAGTTTGTCATCGCTGGGAATTGGGCTAGAGATTGCTCAAGGTCGGTGTGGAATCCCTCCTTGGCCTCGTCTGTTGCCTCAAGATTAGGAGTGTATGCACTGATGACGGTGGCTTGTTGGTTTCTTGTTAGGGTGAGCCGGGTAGTCATGAGGCACTCTCTTATCCCACAGGGGGAGTCGCTAAGGAGCCAGGCAAGCTTGTTTTTGATGGCGAATCCCACCCCATGGAGGCGTCGTTCCTCTTCTGGGAGGCCCTTCCAAAAAAATAAGGTGTATCTGCCTTTTTCTCCTTTTAGTTGGTCCAGTTTGTCTTATTTAGGGCGACAATGTCGATGTCAGGCGCCTGAGTTCTCGAGCTATAAAGGTGGTGCAGCACTCAGGCCTGTCACTGGTGCGGTTGTCCATGAGGGTCCTGACGTTCCAGGTCCCAAACTTCATTTTGGCGGGTGGAAGATGCTTGTGGGTGTTGTTTTTAATGTGGGGTGATAGTTGCACGCCGGCCACCACGCTGCCTCGGCAGAGCGGGGCCTTGGTCCAATGGCAAGTACTTAAAATCTATTTTCGCATATTCTCAGCACTATTTTGCTGCACCCTATTAAATGCTGGAGGGGAGGATGGTTCAGCTGGGTGCATGTAGAAAGGGGGGGGGGCTACTGTGGGGTGGGGGGGGAAGAGAGAAATGCAGGGGGGACGTAAATAATCTCTACCACCACAACCACATCCATGCCTGCTTGTGACCATGCACAGATTGTGCTAATGTCTCACAGCAGAACCTGGCTTCCAGTCGTCTCAGGACCCCCATGTATATCACTGTTCACATGGTTACTTGGTGAAGTTACTTTCTGCAGCAAAATATTTCCTTTTTTTGTGTTTTAAGGTATTGGAGTACCTATAATGCTTGCATATGTTTACGGTGTTGTCCCAGTGTCGCTATGTCGCAGCGACTGGTGTGGAGTTACGACCGGAAATGGAAAAGGAGTAAAGATTGAAATAGATGAAGATACTGCTTCTGGTAAGCATGACTAACATTTATTTAAGAAAAGTTGTGCACTTAGCCTCTTTGTATATACATTTATAAGCATTGTAAATTGCCCCTAGTGTAGGTAGGTGGTAGGAGAATGGTGGGGATGTGGTAGGGAATATGGGATTAATGTAGGATTAGTATAAATGGGTGGTTGTTGTTCGGCACAGACTCGGTGGGCCGAAGGGTCTGTTTCAGTGCTGTTATCTCTCTATAACTCTATGACACTTAGCTCCCGTTCTTGGTAATAAATACACTCAGTTCTCCAACCACCTTCTTGAATGTAAATCCTCGCACCTTTCCCACACTCATTGTCATAAGTAACTTCATTGTTCTGCAAAGTCTGTGTTGCTAGTGACAGATTATTGCAGGCTGCAAAGGAAAATAGTGCAGTCTAAAAGCCATGCAAAAAATGTACTTCATGAGGATGGGTTACCCTGTTCCACATTTCATGCTCTACATAAAAGAAAGGATTTGAGTTTGTCTGGCTCAGCAAGACAAGTCTGTTTTTCACAGATCAACCTACATGCCATCTCACCATATTGTTCAATCCCCTCTGTCTAGAAGCAACTAATTTTTTTTTATTTGTTCATGGGATGTGGGCGTCACTGGCTAGGCCAGCATTTATTGCCCATCCCTAATTGCCGTTGGGAAGGTGGTGGTGAGCTGCCTTCTTGAACCGCTGCAGTCCATGTGGTGTAGGTACCCCCACAGTGCTGTTAGGAAGGGAGATCCAGGATTTTGACCCAGCGACAGTGAAGGAACGTCTATGTAGTTCCAAGTCAGGATGGTGTGTGACTTGGAGGGGAACTTGCAAGTGGTGGTGTTTTGTCTTTTGAATCCATTTGTATTTTTATTTCATTTGCCTTTGCTGATAACTTATTACACAACTCGCACAACCTTTCAGATGGAAAAGTTCTGCCTGACTTTTCTTCCCGACTTAAGTAGTAACTAGTATGAAAAAACAGTTACCTGAACTAGATGTAGCTGTGGGAGATCGTGAAATAGCTATGCACTTGTCAAGTAAACCATCAAAATCAGCCAAATATTTCAAATCTGCCATCTCCTTTAGTTCTTTCCCTACTCAGGAATGCAATTTTTAAACATTTCATAGGCCAAGTGGAGAACAATTCTTTTGAACCCCATCTCCTTTCCAAAAGAACTTTCAAGGTATAATTCTCTTCCATCAAAGTCCTACTTAGGAGGGTAAAAACAAAAAATCAGCTGACTTCAACATGTAATGTGGACAAACTTCCATGGTCCCTGGCTGCCAAAATCATGCTGTGCCTGAATATATATTGCATATTGGGATCTGACCCATTTGTCATTTCACACTGAACCAAGAATATCATGTTTAAAGGTAATGTCCCATTTGTCCCAACTTTTTGCTTCCTGTCTCCAACCTACCAATCAGTTTCATGTGCATACCATGTGGCTATCTTCAATTCCATGTGCTTCAATATTAGCTACTAATCTCCTTCTGCAGGACCTTGCCACTTCTGTCAGTTGCTTCTGAAGAAATGTATTTTGTCTTTGCCCTGGAATTGAGTCTTAAGCAACAAAAAAATTCTATCTGAACAATTGCTGCTAACTTAAAAAGAGGCAACTTCGTCAGTTTGTAATTGCCCATAAACAAACACAATCTGCATAGTATTCTAGTTTGTGAAATAATGTGGGTGAGATTGCCTTTGGGAGAAGAAGCAGATCTTGTTATTTGTGATTGCCATACAATTAAAAGGTGATCATCACCCGAAAACATGGTGTCAGTTTCCACACGTAAACTGATGACGTCCAGCTCTACTTCACCACCGCCTCTCTTGACCCCATCACTGTCTCTCAATTGTCAGCCTGCTTGTACAACATCCAGCATCTAAATATTGGGAAGCCAAAGTCATTGTCTTCGGTGCAAAAGCAAATTGCTGTGGATGCTGGAAATCTGAAAAAGAAATAAAAATGCTGGAAATACTCAGCAGATCAGGCAGCATCTGTGGAGAGAGAAACAGAGTTATTGTCAATGACCTATTGTCTTCAGTCCCTGCCAGAAACTCCATTTCCTAGCCACTGACTTCAAACCTCTCCTGGGCAACTGTCTAAGACTGAACCAGAAGGTTCACAAAACCAAAGTTTTGTTTATGTTGGATATCTGAAATAAAGCAGAAAGTGCTGGAACTACTCAACAGGTCTGGCAGCATCTGTGGGGTGAGAAACAGTTAATGTTTCAATTCGACCTTTCATCAGAACTGGAAAAAGTTAGAGATATAACTGGTTTTAAGCAAGTGCAGAGGCAGGGAATCGGGTGCAAGGCAGGAGAGATTAAGTGACAAAAGAGATGATCATGCAAGGCAAAAGGGAATGGTAATGGGACAAGTAAAGAAGCAAACAGTGAATCTAGACAAGTTGAAAATTAAAATAGCAGAATCATTACCAACAGCTGCCAGCTGAAAACGAAACCAACAAAAAGGGGACAGAGCCTATGATCTGAAATCTGATCCTCTCCTCAATCACCCCATACACCCCATCCCCTCCCATGCAAGAGCAGGAGATGCCCTTTTACCTTCTCCCTTCTCATTATCCAAGGCTCCAAATGTTTCTTCCAGGTGAAACAGCAATTTATTTGTACTACTTTCAGTTCAGTATACGTATTCGCTGCTGACAATGCCGTCTCCTCTACACTGGGGAGATCAAATGTAGATTGGGTGACCACTTTGCGGAACATTTCCATTCAGTCCACAAATGTGACCCCGAGCTTCCGGTCACCTGTCATTTTAATTCTTCATCCCACTACCACTCTGACCTTTCTGTCCTCGGCCTCCTATACTGTTCGAATGAAGCCCAACAGAATCCCGAGAAACAGCACCTCATTTTTGGCTGAGGCATTTTGCAGCCATCCAAGCTCAACGTTGAGTTCAACAATTTCAGATTATAACCTCTGCCCCTTTTTTTGTTTTTTTTGTGTAGGGTTGGGGGGGTGGGGTGCGGGGGGGAGTTTTTTTTTTGCTTTGTTTTTAGGTGGCAGCTGTTGGGAATGATTAATGCTCTTCCCATTTACCACTCATCTGGGCCCATCTTTAGTTTCATTACTGATCCCATTGCCATTCACTTTTGTCATTTAACCTTTCCTGCCTTCCACCCCATCACAGACTTTCCCTTTTGTTCTTCCACTGCCCTCCCCCCTTCTTGCTGCTGTACTTGCTTAAAATCTGTTACATCTCTAACTTTTTCCAGTTCTAACAAACCTGAAACGTTAACTCTGCTTCTCTCTTCATAGATGCTGCCAAACCTGATGAGTATTTCTAGCATTTTCTATTTTTATTTCAGGCAGTTCACAACCTTTGCTGCCATATTTGATCTTGAGATAAGCTTCTGAACACACATCCACACCATCACTAAGACCGCCTATTTCCACCTCCGTAACATTGCTCAACTTCGCCCTCCCTCCGCTCATCTGCTGTTGAAACCCTCATCTGTGCCTTTATTACATCTAGACTGTCACCTCTGTACTCACTGACCTGCATTGGCTCCCAGTCAAGCAACATGTTGATTTTCAAATTCTCACCCTTGTTTTCAAATCCCTCCATCGTCTCATCCCTCCCTATCTCTGTAACCTCCTCCAGGCCTGCAATCCTCTGAAATATCTGAACTCCTTCAATTCTGGCCTCATGAGCATCCCTGCTTTTAATCGCTCCACAATTGGTAACTGTGCCTTCAGCTGCCAAGGTCCTAAGCGCTGGGATTCTCTCCCTAAATCTCTCCACCTCTTTCCCTTTCTCTTCTCCTTTTTCAGACGCTCATTAAAACCTACTCTTTGACCGAGCTTTTGGTCATTTGGCCTAAATACGACTTTTGTGGCTCGGTGTCAACTTTTGTTTGATAATGTTCCTGTGAAGTGCTGTGGAACATTTTGTTGTGTGAAAGGTTCTATGATTAGTAAGTTTGTGGACGACACAAAGGTTGGTGGAGTTGCGGACAGTGATGAGGATTGTCAGAGGATACAGCAGGATATAGATCGGTTGGAGACTTGGGCGGAGAAATGGCAGATGGAGTTTAATCCGGACAAATGTGAGGTAATGCATTTTGGAAGGTCTAATACACGTGGGAAGTATACAGTAAATGGCAGAACCCTTAGGAGTATTGACAGGCAGAGAGATCTGGGCGTACAGGTCCACAGGTCACTGAAAGTGACATCGCAGGTGGATAAGGTAGTCAAGAAGGCATATGGCATGCTTGCCTTCATCGGTTGGGGCATAGAGTATAAAAATTGGCAAGTCATGCTGCAGCTGTACAGAACTTTAGTTAGGCCACACTTAGAATATTGCGTGCAATTCTGGTCGCCACACCGTGGCGGCACAGTGGCGCAGTGGTTAGCACCGCCGCCTCACAGCTCCAGTGACCTGGGTTCAATTCTGGGTACTGCCTGTGTGGAGTTTGCAAGTTCTCCCTGTGTCTACGTGGGTTTCCTCCGGGTGCTCCGGTTTCCTCCCACAAGCCAAAAGACTTGCAGGTTGGTAGGTAAATTGGCCATTATAAATTGCCCCTAGTATAGGTAGGTGGTAGGGAAATATAGGGACAGGTGGGGATGTGGTAGGAATATGGGATTCGTGTAGGATTAGTATAAATGGGTGGTTGACGGTCGGCACAGACTCGGTGGGCCGAAGGGCCTGATTCAGTGCTGTATCTCTATAAAAAAAAAACTACCAGAAGGACGTGGAGGCTTTGGAGAGGGTACAGAAGAGGTTTACCAGGATGTTGCCTGGTTTGGAGGGCATTAGCTATGAGGAGAGGTTGGATAAACTCTGATTGTTTTCACTGGAACGACGGAGGTGGAGGGGCGACAGGATAGAGGTTTACAAAGTTATGAGCGGCATGGACAGAGTGGATAGTCAGAAGCTTTTTCCCAGGGTGGTAGAGTCAGTTACTAGGGAGCATAGGTTTAAGGTGCGAGGGGCAAAGTTTAGAAGGGATGTGCGAGGCAAGTTCTTTACACAGAGGGTGGCGAGTGCCTGGAACTTGCTGCCGGGGGAGGTGGTGGAAGCAGGTACGATAGCGACGTTTAAGAGGCATCTTGACAAATACATGAATAGGAAGGGAATAGAGGGATATGGGCCCCGGAAGTGCAGAAGGTTTTAGTTTAAGTAGGCATCAAGATGGGCGCAGGCTTGGAGGGCCAAATGGCCTGTTCCTGTGCTGTACTGTACTGTTCTTCTTTGTTCTTTGAGTATGAGTTGTTGTCATCATCATGCCAAAAAGAAATTCCAAATGATAATGGTTTGGGTATGACCTAGTAAGCAACTCTGCAGATGCTATCCATATTCCCATCTACTTTGGTGATGAAGTAAATAGCTTGACCTCCACAGTCTGACAGTGTGCTGTTTTGTATAAAACATGTGAGAGGAACACACAGTGCATATTTACTTCTTATTCTGGTTTGAGCTATCTCAGAAAAATGGTAATTGTTAATCTACAGGCATGCTAACTTACTTATTCGAATTAAGGGTTTAAATTTCAGTTCATGGGAAAAGGCTCTGTGAACTGCTTAGTTGCTGTGAGCACAAAATGTTTGGAGAAAAGGTGCTACAATTTTAGGTTATTTCTAACTGGAAAAGTTACCATTTATGTGGACATTAACAGCACAGTGAAATATTTTGGGACACCCTGGAGAACCTAGTAGTACTTCAGTTGATTTTGACTGGAAGAAATGCCTATTTTTCATCTCCACTGTTCCTTGTAGATGTTTAAGTGTAGTCACGAAATATCTGGGGTTGAGTATTGCAATTGAGAAAATATTGAATTTGATAAACATTTTTCAGCTCTCCTACAGGTATTAAATTAAAAACACCTGTCTGATCTGCTTCTGGAAACACTGCAATGCCAGGAAGTTGCTGCATGTGTTCTTCAGGGCAGCATCTCAGCCTGTCTTCAGTTGTCAGGAAGAAGGGCTGTTCACTGATAATTTCATGTGTTCAGTTCCATTCACAGCTCCTCTAATGAAACAGTCTATGCCAGCTTACCAAAGCTTGGGCTGTCAAGTGATGGATAACTTTAGCACCACATAAGTGCGAGGCAGTGGCCATCTCCAGCAAAGTAAAGTCCAACCACCTCCTCCTGACCTTCAGTGAGTGCACTGTCACAAAGTTTTTAAAATTCTTTTCATGGGATGTGGGCGTCGCTGGCAAGACCAGAATTTGTTGCCCATCCCTAATTTGCACAATCAACATTGTCGGGGGTTGTCACCATTGATCAGAAGCTTACTTAGACCAGCTGTGTCAACACTGTGGTTACATGAACAGGGTGAAGACTGGATGATGTGTGAAATACGGCTCACCTGCTGACTTTTTTTTTATTCATTCCTGGGATGTGGGCGTCATTGGCTGAGCCAGCATTTATTGCCCATCCCTAATTGCCTTGAGAAGGTGGAGGTGAGCCACCTTTGTGAACCGCTGCAGTCCATGTGAGGTAGATACACCCACAGTGCTGTTAGGAAGGGAGTTCCAGGATTTTGACCCAGCGACAGTGAAGGAATAGCATTATAGTTCCAAGTCAGGATGGTGTGTGGCTTGGAGCGGAACTTGCAGGTGGTGATGTTCCCATGCATCTGCTGCCCTTGTCCTTCTAGTTGGTAGAGGTTGCGGGTTTGGAAGGTGCTGTGTAAGGAGCCTTGGTGAGTTGCTGCAGTGCATCTTGTAGATGGTACACGCTGCTGCCACTGTGCGTTGGTGGTGGAGGGAGTGAATGTTGAAGGTCGTGGATGGGGTGCCAGTCAAGTGGGCTGCTTTGTTCTGGATGGTGTCAAGCTTCTTGAGTGTTGTTGGAGCTGCACCCATCCCACCAAGCTGCACCCATCCCACCCATCACGCTCCTGACTTGTGCCTTGAAGATGGTGGACAGGCATTGGAGAGCCGGGAGGTGAGTTACTTGCCACAGAATTCCCACCCTCTGACCTGCTCTTGTAGCCACAGCGTTTATGTGCTGGTCCAGTTCAGTTTCTGGTCAATGGTGACTGCCCCCCCCCACCCCCAGGATGTTGGTAGTTGAGGATTTAGCAATGGTAAAGCCATGGAATGTCTGAGGAGATGGTCATTGCCTGGCACTTGTGTGGCACAAATGTTACTTGGTACTTATCCGCCCAAGCCTGGATGTCATCCAGGTCTTGCTGCAGTGTTGGCTTTTATTTCGCAGTGTTGTTTTATTTTGTCGACTATTTCCTTCCTGCGCATTTCCCTAATTCGCAGCCTTTTTTGAAGTTGTGGTATATAGCATTAAGATGTGTGAGGCATGGCCAGACACCTTGTCCTTTGAATTTTATTATCTCCCCCCACCCCACCGTTTCTGAAGTATTTTAACAAGGCCTCATTGAGGTTGCAAAGTTCTGATGGCATTCTAGAGTCAGAGTGAAGAGACATAAGATATCCTGTCTGTCTTTCCCCAAGCTACTTGCTTTAGGGCAAACTCTACTGTTTGGTCTATATATGGCACAGAAAATCTCTGTAAAGTTTCAAAGTCAATAGCAACATCATAGCTTACAGATTTGGCCATCCACATATTTTCCCCCACCTACAGACTTGAGACTGGAAAACGAAAATGGTGTAAATGTCTTGCATCACATTCCATCCAGTTGAAATTTGACTTTAACCCCGAGTTTAAAAAATTTGCCTTGTGGTCATTACTCTTTCTGTCCTTGTGCCTTTGGCATCATTGTCATATATGTGTTGACAATAACAATCTGATATGCCCTTTTTTGGTTGCAGGGCAACTTCTTTCTATGATTTCTTTTGTCTGGCCTGAGGTTTTTTAATGTTGACATTATATAGAATGGTAAAGCAAGCTCACATTGCACAATTAGTTGAGGACATCATTACAAAGTCCTATTTTCAAGCATGTTGTTTCTTGGAAAATATAGTCTAACCTTTATCAGTGTTCCAACTGTATTAAGTGTCAGTGCCTTAAATTTTCTGCAGTTAACGAGCCACGGCCAAGACTACATAACCACAGCATCAGCGGGAGCAGTGTGCAAGAGGTGACCAGTGGCCTGAGTGCAAGCGGAAGCAATCTAGACAGAGCAGGTGTCAAATTAGAAAACGATCAGTCAGCAAGCACTGTAGCATTAGCAGGAAGCATGCTGAGTGCAGAGCAGGATTCTTCAAACAGGTGAATATATACTAAGTCACTTAAAATGCTTTTCTAAATTGACTTGGTTAAATTACCCTAATCTGAAGTTTTTGGTGAGCCTAGAATCTGAGAGCATTTAATGGCTTTGTTCTGAACATGGATGATATGAATTATTTTTAATCATTGCTTTTATTAACAATTTGATTTGTGTATTGCAAGACTGATTGTCAAAGCCCATTGGGACATTTGCTGTTTTATTTTGAATAAACTGGACCAGCGCTCTGCCGAAGCTATCCAACAAGTCAGTTAAAATCCCAGAACATCCCCGCCCCCAACTGCCCCAATGACAGCAAAGGAAAGAGGTTACTTCATCTCTTTCCTTACTATTTTCTACTCAGACAACATAAAGCAATTTAAAAAATATATATCTGGCACTACATCTAATGTAACAGTGTTTTGTGCATGTTACTAGGGTGCAAAATGCCTATGTAATGCCAGCCTACATTTTTTAATGTGTAGAAGTCGAAAATGCTGGAAATATACAGCAGGTTCAGCAGTGTACAAAATGAAAAAGGGAACTTTTTGTCTGCAAGACTTCATCAGTTCTGATTCTCTGCCTTTTGTTTCCTTTTCTGGATGCTGATTGATCTGATGTATACTGTCAGCATTTTTCTGTTTTTAATTTCAGATTTCCAGCAGCTGCACTTTTTCCAGCTCTTACTCTTAGCTTTTCTGTTGTGTGTATTTAATGAAGCTGCAATGCATTGTGGTTTTGCCAACCTACTAAGTGCTGCTTTTGTTATAGGGAAGGAAAGAACATTGAAGTCCATGTCGATATTGAAACAGAGCCTGGAGGTGCGAAAGACCGCAGCAGCAGTAGCTACCTGTCTGTTCACAGTTTGTCTATGGAGTCACCAAACTGCTCAAGAGAACTGTTGTGTGGAACTAGTCCAAATACCGAACGGATTTCCATTCAGACCTGTGTGTGAAAGAGTTTAAACCTTGTTCCTTTTTAGGTGCAGTAATTTTTACCCCCGTAAATCAAACATTAAAATTAAACTAATATGTAGAATTGCTGAGTTTTTACAGCTGTAAACACTGATTAATATCTCAAAACACCTAGTTACCACATACGTACAGCATGCATCTTAAGCTTCCTCATTTTCCTTTTTTTTAGTTTTCATTTAAAGAACACATTCTTGAATTTTAATGACATTGTTTATCTGATTTTTGTCTGTATATTGGCACACTTCCCAACCCACATAGTTCCCAGAAATCTTGTGATGCTTTTGACTTGTCTGTTGCACTTCGATGTTGTGCACCTTTTTTTTTTACCTGCAGTAGAGGGGGCATTGAATGTGAATTCTACAGTTTACCACCATCTCTACTCTAGTAAAATGTTGACTAATTTGTCCGACCGAAGTACGAATAAGTGTTTAAACTATGAAAAAGTTAAGAAATTATCTATATAAATTTTAAAATAAATTTGATTTTTCCACTCCTTTAAAATATAATGTTATGAACCTGTTAAGCACTTGTTGCCTGATACTGGATGCATTAATTTCTAGGATGGATAAATGATAACTGGCAAAATCTTGGAGCAATTCTTTTCTCTTCCACCACCACTGTTGTTCTGATAACATTCATCCCTGATTTTATTTTTCTCAATTTAATATTTTTTTAAAAACCTGAAATATCTAGTAACTAAAAAAAGTGAAAATTAAAATCCTCTTGCATTAAATGCAGACTTTAGTTTCCACCCCTCCCCCAACAATTACTTTAAATTATTTTTTTGCACTGGCTGCTTTGATTTGGGTATAATGGATATAAACTGAGGTGGCCAGTAGGAATGGAGAATTTTTCATTGTTCTGCTCAATTGACAGTTTTATTCCATAGTATGATGAGAACTTCAACATTTTTAACAAAATTAGTTGGTTCAAAACAATTAAAGAAAAACATGTTTTTAAATTCAATCTGTATGTTTGTTAAATGGGAAAACTACACGCTGAAACAGATTTTGTACATGATTTGCATAAAGTCATGGAATGAAAAGCCTGACTATGCTTCAAACAGCAATTTAATCAGTCTTTTGAGATGATTCATGGCAGTTATCTGCTATAGACATCAGCCTGTACAATCTCTGACCAGAACCTCAAAGAAACAACTGTTTAGTCCTTTACATTACCTTCTGGGGTATTCAGCCTGCTGTCCACCAGGGTTCTAGTGGGTGATTGACATTACTCTCACTGAATTTGGGAGAATAAAATTTACCCATATTTTTCATGTGCACACACACACTTCTGTCACATGGTATCTGCCATTTGCAGTTGCTGATTGTTCTCAGTTAGGACACTAAGATTCTTACATTAGAAGATCTGATGTTTTGTACCTTTTTAATTATGAATTTCAGGAGATCAGTGATGTAAACTTATGCCCATTGGGGTTTGGATCCTAGGTGGATCACCATTGAGAATTCAATAATAAAACAAGATATTCTATTCCCTTTGAGCCTAGTTTAAAACTCAGCTCTTTGTATTCAAACAATAATTTATCCTCACTTTATGTCCTGGGCTAAATTTTGCCCATCGTGCCAACAGCGAATGTGCTTCCCTTCACAAAGGATAGAACAATAGTTTTAAGGAACACTGCTGATCTTCATAATGTTAGAGTTTATTGATGTAAAAACTCAGGCTTAAAATTCAGTGTATTCTTTCCAAAGTCTATGATTTTCTTTTTTGGATAGTGACCACTGGAGGGGGTGATTGTTCATTAAAGTACTGCATTGCTTCAGCTGGAGAAGTAACAGTGATTTTCTGATTTTCTTCAGGATTGAATGTGCCTCCTTCTGGGTGTGGCTCAGTGAAAATCCACCAGAATCCACTTTAACCTCTGTGCTCAATTTCAAACCTTGACAACCGCATGCCGACTTTTAAATTCTGATACTGTGCGTGACATTTGTCTTCTGTGTGCAATAAGAAGGAGACTAAACACACACATGCAGTTTCACTACTGGCTGACTCTGGAATTGTAGGAGCAGTGTAATATTTTTTGCCAATTTTAAAGGCCAATTTGCTGGAAAGTATTGCTATTGTGTAACCAGATGCACCTGAGATGTATGTGTTATGACCAGGTGAGAAAGGGGTCTAGGGGTCTCTCTCGGCCTTCACCTGGTCTTACCGTAACAGGGTTTAGTTTTAAACGCACTGTGTTTTTAGCTCCCCCTTGGTGAATCCTTGTTCACCCCTTTGCAATTATAAGGCAAAGAAACTAGCACAAACAGGTTTTCTTAGGTTTAAAGAAGAAAGGTTGAAATTTATTGAACTTAAACTCGAATTTGGTTACCGCCAATGGATACACGACGCGCCCATGCTAACATGCATACGTGATACACTCTTACAGATAGAGACAGAAAAGAGCAGAAGAAAAGATAAATTGGAAAAGTTTGAGACAATATCTGAAGGTTCTTTGAGCTCA
This sequence comes from Heterodontus francisci, assembly GCF_036365525.1. Taxonomy (NCBI): domain Eukaryota; kingdom Metazoa; phylum Chordata; class Chondrichthyes; order Heterodontiformes; family Heterodontidae; genus Heterodontus; species Heterodontus francisci. Next base: position 133,495,231 of record NC_090373.1, read on the forward strand.
CTGTAGAGTCGTTGATTGTAGGTAGATCTTGCTTTTCTTTGGGGCCCAGTATTCTTAAACTTTGTTCGCTGTAGGAGACTTTTCTCTCTTGGGGTTCATGTGTCTTCAGTGGATTCAGAGGCTTGTGAGAAAGAATGGGAACAGACAGGAGAGATCTTCTCCGTCAAGGAGCTCACAGTCTTTGAGTTCAAACTGTTTGTACCATTCAGAAAACCCCAAGCAAGTTAGTCATGTGACTAACTGGTCTGATCGGGTCTTGGCTCTGTGGATTGTAACATCTTAGCAGGGCCTGGAATGTGCTTCCCTGCCTTCAATGTCTGGTGCTCAAAGTCCATTGTGGTTTAAATGAATAAGGGATGTAACCTTTCCATAAAGTGTCAGATTGCATTTCTCTGATTGTAAATCCCGAGACCACAAAGTGCCAGAAATGTTTGTTTTGGTATGTGGAATTCTTGTAGGGAAACGGAATCAAATTAACTTTAAAAAGACCTAAATCATTACAGGAATGTATGCCGATTAAATTGAAAGCTTCAAAATGCTCAGCAGACATTAACCTGCAAGAGTTTGGACCAGCATGTTTAATATCTCAAATGTGCATAATAACAGCAAATAAGTTACTTGGTGTTATTTTTGAATTAAATGTGTCAGCTTTAGCCTTGTATCAGCTAGGAGAAAGTGTTATTTAAGTGGTTAATTCTGGGAGCCAGATGATCAGATGGTCCCTTGATAATTTTTGTATAATAATTTGCACATTACTATCTCTATATTCTAAATTGTAAAACATTGGCTGCAGAACATTTTGAGCATGTCTCGTCAGAGTGGAGGACCCTTATTCTGCTGCCATATTGAATTGTGCACCAAAGATTGACTAGTTCCATTTGCAAGAAACTATTCCATAATCTTAAAAGAGCATTCCTTCATAAACAGGATACCAAGTGCCCATGTTGCTGGTATCATACAATGAAAGCAATTCTTCAAAATTTCAGTGTTTTATTTGTTTTGTTTTAGAAACTGTTATATTTCTAAGAAAGTAAATGATGAATTAGAGTTCTACAGCTGATATTGCTACCTCTCCATTGCATCATGTACTAACACCTGACATGTTGCTACCTTAGTGTGTGAGGATTTTGTTCGGGCCACTGTATGTCACCTTCAGGTTGCTAAGGTAGACTGGTAACCCTGACAAGATTGTGGATTCTTGAATTAAGAATGCCTTGCATTAAATATAATGTAATACAAATATTTTCTTCATAAGCCTCCAGGCAAATATTTTGCAGTATTTTAAGTGTCTTTTGTAAAGTCTGTTGTCAAGGAATGCTCATCATAAAATGCATGATTTGCTTAATTTCCATTCTCATGACTATTCAAGCATAATTCCATTTTTAAAAGCATATGTAGTCACTATTCATTGTAACTTCTGCTTTGCTGTGGTATGAGCATAACCAATGTGTACATGTCAATATGGCAGCTGAGATGATAGTTATTTGCCATTAAACATGGTATAATAATTGTAAGCTGCTCCTTACACATGTTGCGATAATATAAGAACTGTATGTACCTATAATTCTCTAGTTAAAACACTTTTGAGAGTGATAAAAGGATCATAAAGGGATAGTGTAGTATGAATTTCTACCATAAGACACATTTTGTAATATATAAAGTCTGAAATGGAAATGCCTTTAATATAAACAAACTTGAGTGAGAAACGTTTTGAATGCATGTCCTTCTATGTATAGCATCTCAAATGTAGCATTGACTTTGTTCTGCTGAGGACTTTAAAACTACTGTGTTATAATGCCCTGTACTTTTTAATTGATGCAGTTGCAATGAATTCTGTACTTTTCCTAAATTTTATTTGTGCATATGAGAATTCATGTTAAATATTCAAAAGTATGAGTTGAGAGGTAAACTTGTTCAATATTCTAAGTGATGCCTTCATTTAGAAATTGTATAGCTATGTGTTAGCAATCAATGGATTTTCATTTCTTTAGGCTTGGTTTAAAATCCAGCTCCAAAGGATCATCTGTTGTCACTGAACTGTACAAGATTGCAAGTGTGCTCAGTTCAAGTCAGTCGTCGTGCAGTTTCTGCCCAGGTTCAACACAAATTCAGCTTGTTCCAACTTGTATTTTGGAAGTTGTCATTGAACTGCCTGGGGCAGTTTGAATGGAGAAATTTGGATCAGAATCTAAACATTGCTGTAGCTGATCTGGAGGTGATTGATGTCACTGGATATAATTTAAAGAAAAAAATGTATCTCCTGCTGTTCCTCATCCTGATGAAATTATGTGCGCAACAAAATGGGCATCACTTATTATATTCACAGTAAATTGATTTTTTTCATACTCAAGTTTGTTAAATTTCTCTTTCTTCACCTGGGAGCTAAATTAAATCTATCCAATGATAATGTCTGTCTATGAACATTAATTTGTCATCTCTAACATTTAAATGCTTCATCTGATTTTTAAACAATTTTTGTTGTCCTCTCATCAACAACTGGGTTTCTTTCAGACCTGGAAATGTGATTTCCATCCATCCAACTGAGTTTGATCACAAACTTGTTACATGCATTTTTGCTTCTAAAATTCCACTTCAGATTTTAATTTAGGATTATTTTTCACTCACTCTAATCCCTTTGAGAACAGACATGCTAGAAATTGTTGAACACTGATAAAGCACTTTTTGTTTTTTATCAATAAATTCCTTGATTTAAACATTACTTGTTTTTTTTCTCTTGAGACTTCAAAAATAAACAGACTTATCAACAAATGCAACTTCTCAAAATGTTTCCATATTTGAGAATTCCAGAAGATTAAATTCTGTGGTCCATGTTTGTCTAGCACCATCATGGGAATAGCAGTAGGCCATTCAGCCCTTCTAGTCAGTTCCAATGGTTCAGTCAGATCATGGCTGATATGTACCTCAACTACGTTAACCATATTCATACTCTTGGATATCCTTGCCTGACAAATCTATCACTCAGTCTTAAATTTCATTAACTCAGCATCTACAAAGTTTTAGATTTCCACTACCCTTTGTATGAAGAAATACTTTCTCTTTTCACTTCTGAATGGCCCAGCTCTATTTATGCTCCCCTATTCTGAATTCCCTCCTACCCAATCAAATCCCTTTATCATTTTAAACGCCTCAATTAAATCATCCTTCACCCTTCTAAAATCAATGGAATCAGCCTTGGTCTGTAGAATTTTCTCATCTTCCACTATATGCTAAAGTTATTTGTGTAACAACTAAAGTATAAACACAACTATTTAACAAAACTGAATAGGGGAAGAAGCAGGGTTGGCCTGGGGGTTGCGCAGAGGAGGGGGAAGCATTAGGATCTTTCTGAATGAATGAATTAACACAGGCTGAATGAATGAATGAATGGTTTTGTCTTTAATTATTTTCTGCGATGATTTACAGCAAAAGCATAAATACATTCATTCTATTTAAAACCTTAGTTTTGTTACGGATAGCAGCTTTCTCCACACTTGATCAACAAGACGAATAAAAGCTATATGTTTTGTTGAGTGAACATTGAATTTCTTTTCCCAATTTTCATCTGAGAATGTAATTATTTTCCCTGGATTTTTTTTTTAATGAAATTTGAAAGCCATGTGTATATCTATTGACATTCTGATTGCACAAATAGCTTAAAATGCTTTATTAAACTTCCTCCAGATTCAACAAGGGTTCTTCATCTCTTTTGGTTCCTTCTCTGAGGTTAGGCAAACTAGAAAGCAAGGATACTTTTACAAGTCAATAAGTGGCTTATGCCTTTCATAACTAAATGTTCTTTTCATTTTTACAGAATACTTGCAAAATATTTTTAATTTTTAATTACCATGGTATGAACTTTCCATTTATGTGAATGTATTGACAATCCAGCCCTTGAAGTACTGTGCTAAGTGAGAGCAGTGCCAGAAGTGCTTCCGAATACACTAATATTCGTACGATAGTGCAAACTCATATTGCATCATAATACTGAACCATCCTTCTGTCTGTTACTTGGGTAAACTGTCTTTTAGTTTGCAGTGGTATTTGCATATCTCTGCATTTTCTTCACATTCAATTTAATTCCTTTTTGAATGATTTGCCAGCTCATTTTACCAGGATTTTTTTTAACCATCTTTTTATTTAAAGCTTTTTTATATTTTTGTTTTTTTTTATTCATACATCGGTTGTCAGTGTTGCTGGCCAGGCCAGATTTATTACCCATCCCTAATTGCCCTTGAGAAGATGGTGGTGAGCTGCAGTTTACTGTGTGGTGTGGGTACCACAGTGCTGTTATTTATTTTTTTTATTATTTAGAGATACAGCACTGAAACAGGCCCTTCGGCCCACCGAGTCTGTGCCGAACATTAACCACCCATTTATACTAATCCTACACCAATCCCATATTCCTACCACATCCTGACCTGTCCCTATATTCCCCTACCACCTACCTATACTAGGGGCAATTTATAATGGCCAATGTACCTATCAACTTGCAAGTCTTTTGGCTGTGGGAGGAAACCGGAGCACCCGGAGGAAACCCACACAGACACAGGGAGAACTTGCAAACTCCACACAGGCAGTACCCAGAATTGAACCCGGGTCTGGAGCTGTGAGGCTGCGGTGCTAACCACTGTGTCACTGTGCCACTCTATGGAGTGAGTTTTCCAGGATTTTGTCCCAGCAATGATGAAGGAACAGAGATATATTTCCAAGTCAGGATGATGTGTGACTTGGAGGGGAACTTGTAGGAGTGCTGTTCCCATGCTCCTGCTGCCCTTGTCCTTCTGGTGGTTGTGGGTTTGGAAGGTGCTATTGCAGGAGCCTTGTCAAGTGGCTGCAGTGCATCTTGCATATGGTGCACACTGCAGCCACGGTGTGCTGGTGATGGAGGGAGTGAATATTTAAGGTGGTGGATGGGTGCCAATCAAGTGGGCTGCTTTGTGTTGCCTGGTGTTGAATTTCTTGAGTGTTGTTGGAGCTGCACCCATGCAGGCAAATGGGGAGTATTCCACTACATTCCTGACTTGTGTCTTGTAGACACTGGAAAGGCTTTGAGGAGTCAGGAGGTGAATTACTCACTGCAGAATAGCCACAGTATGTGGCTGGCCCAGGTACATTTCTGGTCAAAGATTTTTAATGAAGGTGCTTTCTCTGTCTTTGGGGCTGGGGAAAGAGAGGATATTTTACAAGTATAAATCTGTGTAAAAATGTCCCATTGAAGATGAACATTTAATTGTAGTGTATGTTTTTCAAATTTATTCATTAAAAGAATAAAAGTAGTAAATGCTTGAATTTGTGTGGATGGACTATTGGCAAAGATGAATTGAGAATGCAGTGTATAAACACTAGATTGTATAGCTAGATTTCCCTTTGTTGTTTTGCTTAAGTTGCAGCATGGCATTTCACAGTTTAGAAGTACATTTTGCACTGCCACAATTTAGCATTGGTCTGTGTAAAACCTGAATGTGAAGCTCATGATTGGAAAATAATAGGGGGCTGGCAAACATTACGATCTCAATATTGGCCATCAGTTTGAAATTTTCAGGAGATCGTATATATCTGAAAGATTTGACTTTGGGTTGAATTCTGACACCACATTCGCATCTAAATTGTAGCTCTCGTTGATCTCTCTCAATTGAAATTGTGAAGGGAATGCAATAAGACTTCAAGTTTAAAATTCTCCAGCATTGATGGTGCACTAGAATTTTGTTTTCTGTGAACGGTATACATCTCAGTTTAAGTATGTGCCTGTGATGGTGTGCTCTGCTTCTTTACTGGTAGGAGTAATATTCACGAAAAGTGGCCTGTCAGACTGGAGTTTGTTCATGGGGGATGGTGGAAGGATCAGTGACTGTCCGTGATGATGGATACCAAGACATTTGAATGCCTGAATGGTGGTTTGTAGGCCTCCCTACCTTCCAGAAAGACATCCCGCGAAATGTAGCTAGGGCTGCATGACGTTGGAACAAGCTGCTGGCCAGAGTTCCAACGTACTTCCTCTTAGTGCTAAATGTGGGTTATTAGTGACGAATCACATCTTGGGGCCACCATTAATCAAAAGAATGTGCATCTGAGAGAGATCAAACAAACCCCTCCCCTCTTATGGTTAGCCATGTCCTTTTTCAATGATTGGCAAGGCCTATGACTGTAGGCTGCCTTGAGCAGTTAATGCCATCTCAAATAGTATTTTTAATATTATGGACCAACGACTTAATATTGTTTAGGCCAGTGTTGCATGATATGTTGGCCACTAGACAGAAATCCAGATGTGGGTAATTGTATTTTGATTAGTAAATAAAAAGTGGGTAATAGAGCATGCATGTGTAGTTTGACCTTTTTATTTATTAGTAAAATGAAAAGTGGAGTGTACAAGTGGTTTTTGATCATTATGCATGCTTTACTTCCTCCATTACTGGTTAGCTGATAATATGGTGTTTAGCATTGGTGAAAACCTCAAAACCAGGAATGTTGTATGGAGAGGGGAATTGTTATCATGCTCAGGTCAACCATTGCCAGTAGCAGAAGGCCAGCCCAATCAATAACCAGCAACTCCAACAGGGCACACCATGGCAATGGCAAGCAGCATCCAACTGTGTTCTGGCCAGAGAGCTGGGGTGGGTTTGTCGTGTCTTGTGTAAGTCAACATTTTCAGCAATCACTTGATGAAAACATTGGGGGTTACCAATCTTCACTGACTACGTTTTTTTTATTATTCATTCATGGAATGTGAGCATCGCTGACAAGGCCAGCATTTGTTGCCCATCCCTAATTGCCCTTGAGAAGATGGTGGTGAGTTGCCTTCTTGAACTGCTGCATTCCATGTGGCGTAGGGACACCCACAGTGGTGTTAGGCCGGGGAATACAGGTTTCTGACTCCGCAACAGTGAAGGAACGTCGATATAGTTCCAAGTCAGAGAGGATCTTGCAAGTGGTGGTATTCCATGTGTCTGCTGTCTTTGTCCTTCCAGGTGGTAGAAGTCGCAGGTTTGGAAAGTGCTGTCAAAGGAGCTTTGGCAAGATGCTGCAGTGCAGCTTGTATTTGGTGCACACTGCTGCCACTGTGCAAGTGGTGGAGGGAGTGAACATTTAAAGTGGCAGGGTGCAAAATAAGTGAGCTGCTTTGTCCTGGATATTGTCGAGCCTCTTGGGTGTTATTGGAGCTGTACTCATCCAGGCAAATAGAGAGTACTCCATCACATTGCTCACTCATGCCTTGCAGATCGTGGACAGGCTCTGGTGAGTCAGGAGGTGAGTTACTTGCCGCAGAATTCCCAGCCTCGGACTTGCTGTTATAGCCACAGCCTCTATGTGGCTGGTCCAGTTAAATTTCTGGTCAATGGTAACCCGCAGGATGTTGATGATGGGGGATTCAGTGATGGTAATGCCATTGAATGTCAAGGTTAAGTTCTCTCTTGTTGAATATGGTCATTGCCTGGCATTCATGTGGTGCAAATGTTACTTGCCACTTATGAGCCCAAGCCTGAATGTTGTCCAGGTCTTCCTTCGTATGGACATGGACTGTTTCGGTATCTGAGTTGTCACAAATGGTTCTGAACACTATGAAATCATCAGTGAACATCCCCACTTCTGACCTTATGATATGGGGAAAGCCATTGATGAAGCAGCTGAAGATGGTTGGGCCTACGACACGACCCTGAGGAACTCCTGCAGCAATGTTCTGGGGCTTAGATGTTTGGCCTCCAACAACCACCATCTTCCTTTGTGCTAGGTATGACTCCAACCAGTGGAGAGTTTTCCCTTGATTCCCATTGACTTAAATTTGGCTAGGGCCCTTTGATGCCGCACTCGGTCAAATGCTGCTTTGATGTCAAGGGCAGTCATTCTCACTTCACCTCTTGAATTCAGCTCTTTTGTCCATGTTTGGACCAAGGCTGTAATGAGGTCAGGAGCTGAGTGGTCCTGGCAGAATCTAAACTGAGCATTGGTAAGCAGATTATTGCTGTGTAAGTGCCACTTGATTGTGGTTGAATACAAGGACTGTGTAGTGGTTGTTGCTACCAATACTATCATGGACAGATGCATCTGCAAGTGGATTGATGTGGGTGAGCTCTAAAAGATTTTTTCCCTCTTGGTTCCCTCACCACCTGCCAGAGGCCCAGTTTGGCAGATATGTCCTTCAGGACTCAGCTAGCTCGGTCAGTAGTGGTGCTACTAAGCCACTCTTGGTGATGGGCATTTTAGTCCCCCATCCAGAATACATTCTGTGCCCTTGCTACTCTGTGTTTCTTCCAAAGTAGTGTTCAACATGGAGGAGTACTGATTGATCAGTTAAGGGAGGGCAGTAGGTGGTAATCAGCAGGAGGATTCCTTGCCCATGTTTGGCCTGATGCCATGAGACTTCATGGGGTCTGGAGTCAATGCTGAGGACTCCAGGGCAACTCATTCCCAAGTGTATACCACTGTGCCGCCACCTCTAGTGGGTCTGTCCTGCTGGTGGGACATGATATACCCAGGGATGGTGATGGAGGAGTCTGAAACGTTGACTGTAAGATATGATTTGGTGATTTTGACTAGTCTGTGGGACAGCTCTCCCAAATAAGGCACAAAATTATGTTAAACTTCTATAGAACACTGGATTGGCCTCAACTGGCGAACTGTGTCCAGTTCTGGGCGCCACACTTTAGGAAAGATGTGAAGGCATTACAGAGTGTGCAGAAAAGATTCACAAGAATGGTTCCAAGGATGAGGAACTTCAGTTATGTGGATAGATTGGAGAAATTGGAGCTGTTTTCCTTGGTGAAGAGAAGATTGAGAGGAGATTTGACAGAGGTATCCAAAATCATGAGGGATCTGGACAGAGTAGATAGGGAGAAACTGTTCACATTGGTGGAAGGATCGAGAACAAGAGGGCAAAGATTTAAGGTAATTGGCAATAGAAGCAATGGCGACATGAAAAACTTTTTCACACAGTGAGTGGTTAGGATCGGGAATGCACTGCCTGAGAGTGTGGTGGAAGCAGGTTCAAGTGAGGCATTCAAGAGGGAATTGGATTGATATCTGAAAAGGGAGAATGTGCAGGGGTATGGGGAGAAGGTGGGGGAATGCCTTCCCTGCCCTGTTTCCCCTAGCAGAGAGCTCAATTACCAGGGGGCACAGATTTAAAGTGATTGGTAGACGGATTAGAGTGGACATGAGAAAAAACTTTTTCACCCAGAGGGTGATGGGTGTCTGGAATTCAAAGCCTGGATCGGTGGTGGAGGCAGAAACCCTCGACTTATTTAAAAGATACCTGGACATGCACCTAAACTACTGTAACCAGCAAGGTTATGGACCAGGTGCTGGAAGGTGGGATTAGATTGGGCGGCTAGTTTTTTCAGCTGGCGCAGACATGATGGGCTGTAGCATTTCTATGATTTTAAATCCCCACATAATGAGGACTTTGCAGCATTGACTGGGCAGGGACTGGTGTTGTTTCCAATGCCTAGGTCGTTGCCGGGTGATCCATCCAGAATTATACTTTTTCAGCTTTTCTGTTGCAGTTTGGTACAACTGAGTGGCTTGTTAGGCCAATTCAAAGGGTAGTTAAGAGTCAGCCTTAAGAGCACCTCGATTCCACTTCCCGAGGCTTAGTTCTCCATGTAGCACTGCTTTTGGCATTCTGGTAGCTTAATTTGTTTACTGTACAGGAGGCAAGATTCTGAGCCATATGAAGGCAGTGATAACAGCTGTGTACACCTGGATTTTAATGGAAATGTGCAAGGAGAATATTTTCCAGCCTCGTTTAGTGAGGCGACCAAAAGAGCTGTTGGCTTTGGACAAGCAATCATCACTGTCTTTGCTGATGGAGGCATTATTTGAAATAACCCTGCCCAGATATGTGAATTGATCAACAGTGTAGAGACTTTCATCATTAATTATTGATCTGTGGTGGGTTGTAATTTTCACAGGTTGGGGGTTGGAACAACACTTCTGTTTTCTTCAAGCTGATGGTAAGGCCAAATGCTGCATTCATAGAGCACCTTTTAAAATAGTAAAATATCCCAAAGTGCTTCACAGGATCATTATCGAACAAAATTTGACACTGAGCCACATGAGCTAGTCGGTCAGGTGACTAAAGGTTTAGTCGAAGAGGTAAATTTTAAGGAGCATTTTAAAATAAGAGAAGGTTGGAGAGGTGGCAGTTTAATGAGGGAATTTTTTTTAAGACTGCCATTTCTGTAGCACCTTTCATAACCACAAGATGTCCCAAAGCTCCTTACAGCTAATGAAGTACCTTTTGAAGTGTAGTCATTTTTGTTATATATGAAATGCAGCAGCCAATTCATGCACAGCAAGCTCCCACAAACAGAAATGTGATGATGTGTTTTTGTGATGTTGATTAAGGGATAAATATTGTTCAGGACATTGGGGATAACTCCTTTGCTGTTCAAAATAGTGCCATAGGATCTTTGAAGCCCACCTAAGAGGGTAGATGATGCCTAGGTTTAACATCTCATTCAAAAGATGGCACCTCCCACAGTGTAGCAATTCCTCAGTATTGCACCAGACTGTCAGCCTAGATTTTTGTGCTTAAGTACTGGAGTGGGACCTGAACCTACAACCTTCTGACACCAAGGCAAGAATGCTGACACTAGCACTTACAGCCTAGGCAGCTGAAGGCGTAGAACAATGAAAATCAGAGACCAGAATGCAGAGGGCAGAGCCAGGGAGGGCTTTGAAAACCAAGACAAGAAATTAAAATTGAGTTGTTGCTGGACCAGAAACCAATGTAGGACAGTGAGCACAGGGCTCATGAGTCAATGAATCTTGGTGCAAGTTAGGTTACAGGCAGCAGAGTTTTGGAGGAGCTAACATTAACAACGTGTTGGGGAGATGGATGTTGGTGGTCTTGGTGATGGAGAGGATATGGGATCAGAATGCCGAGCCAAATAGGACACCAAGGTTGTGAATGGGCTTTAGACACTAGCCAGAGAAAGGGATGAAGTCAGAGGTTAGGGAATGAAGTTTGTGGAGGGGACCAAAAACAATGGCTTCTGTCTCCCAAATGTTTAATTGGAGGGAATTCTGATTGTTGGGCAAGCAGCATGATAACTCACAGGCAGTTCAGCTTCAGTTCATTCACTAATGTATTGGTACCTTTTTTATAATTTGGAAAGGGGCTCAGTTGTAACTCCCTGTAAGTGAATGGGTTTAGAGTGAGTTAAAATCAGGGTCCTATGTCCCTGAAGTAGCAATATAGGTTACTGTTTTGATATCTCCAATAAACACCAGACTCCGACTCTGGTAGCAGCAGTTGACTTTATTTTCAGATATTAATTTCAATAAGGAAGCAAACAATACATATGTCTGTGTCTACATGCAAACAGCTCATTAGGGTTACCTAGAGCTTGAGTTCTTATTTTAGTCCAGACACTTCAATCTACTCAACTTCTCTACCCAACCTCATCCTTTATATATCCTCAGATATTCTACTGCCGCCTTGTTCAATCATTCTTGCCTAATTTGGACAAGTATGCAGATCAGCCCTCTCATAACCTATTTAGCATTGCCAAATAGATCAAAAGCAGACAGATCGGGGAGACGAGCAGATGTCATCAAGACAGTTCACACAGGAAGAAAGCGTTAGAAGTTGATCTTTAGTAGTTAGCCACATTGCAAGCCGGTACCAAACAAAAACAATGAGACACCCTTGCAGGAGCAAGGACTAGCATGAGAAATTATGTCAGTCCTATTACTCAAATGAAGGATGTTTTGCTCATTGCAGCAATCCAAATATATGGCCCTCTGCAGTTTTTGCAGTATTCTTAACCATCACCTACTAACATTTTACACCTTAGCCATTTTCAATAAACAATATCCTAAAACCTGGTCTACCTGACAGATGTCGCCCTATTTCTTTTGCTTAAATTTACTCAATGAAAATATACACAATTAATACCATAAAGCACTCAGTCACATGATGATGTGATGTTGCATCAGTCACAATTTCATTTTGGACTGTGTTTAGGTAATTAGGGGAAGGCCCCAAATTGAAGCAATGCATTTCCCACATAGGGGGAAAAAAAATCCAAGCCAGCCTGCACTGGTCTGGTGTGGTAGAGGTGCAATTATGTTGTACCTTGAAGTTGAGTAGGTTGAAGTGTCTGAACCATCAGTAGTATCACACAAGTGTGAGAATGAGGGTTGATTTTTCCCAATCCAATCAGTTTCTGGTCTAAGTTGTACCAAATGGAAATGTGTAAAGAGGCATTTCATTGCTGGGGAATGGAAAATCATTTCTAAGTGGCCCTTTTGCCCCCAAGCAAATACCCAGAGGGCGTGGGAGGTGGTGGTTGGCCGGAAGTTTGGGAAAATGCTACCTAACCTCCTAACAGGGCAGAGGGCTGTCTCCACGGAGACTGAAGAAATACCAAGAATAGCTAGCTCAGCAAATTATATAAAAGCACCACCATCTGAATCAACAGGTTAGCATTTGGATGACTCAAACTTTCAAACATTTTCAAACTCTAAAATGAATAAATTCCTTAATGTCTGGATTTGGAAGCCACAAAGTGTTGGTATGGTTGTGGGGTGTGGGATGTTTTCAGAAACACTCATTTTAATAGAATGCTTGTGATTATATTTTTGTTGTTTGATTTTAACTCTGTTCCTAACCAACTATACTTCCTTTCACCCAGCTGCACTTCTGGTCAGAAGCAGAGATTTGTTCTGTTTTTGGACACATGTTTATTAAAGCAAGAGATCCTGGAAAAGCTATGCAGCTCTGTTTCTTGCTGAAGTATCAAGTACTCTCCAATCAGGTATAATTTAGAAGAAAAGCTCCCTGTGTCCTGCCCAAAACAATGTCCTAATTTCAGGAAAGCATCTCTTATTTCACCTTGTGATGGTAGCTTTGTCACACTTCTTTTTGGTCTCCCTTGGTTAAAAGGGAACTTTTACCTAGATTTACTGCAAACTTCACTACATCCTGCAACTATTAACACACTCTCAGGAATCTCCTGTACTAATCTCTGAAAGATCTGCCCCTACCCAAAGGAAGACTGTGCTATCAACAACAGCAATAACTTGTATTTGTATAGTAGCTTTAAGCTTGACTAACATAACAAGGCACCTAAAAGCATTTTTAAAACCTATGTATAGCCATGTACGAGCAAATCAATCCATATGGAAAAATAATAAAGTTAGATGAAGGATAGAAATCTGATGACATTGTAGACACTGCTTTGAAAGTACTATCAATATCCTGGTGGTTATCATTAATCAGAAACTGAATTGGACCAGCCATATAAATACATTCGCAACAGGAGCAGGTCAGCGGCTGGAAATTCTGCGATGAGTAACTCGCCTCCTGACTCCCCATAGGCTATACACCAGGAGTGTGATGGAATACTCTCCACTTGCCTGGATGGGTGCAGCTCCAACAACACTCAAGGATCTTGACACCATCCAGGACAAAGCGACCTGCTTCGTTGGCACTTCTTCCGCTACCTTCAACATTCACTCCCTACACCAATGCAAAGTGGCAGCAGTGTGTACTATCTGCAAGATGCATTGCAGCAACTCACCAAGGCTCCTTCGACAGCACCTTCCAAACCCGTGACCTCTACCACCTAGAAGGGCAAGGGCAGCAGATGCATGGGAACACCACCACCTGCAAGTTCCCCTCCAAGCCACACAACATCTTGACTTGGAACTATATTGACGTTCCTTCACTGTTGCTAGGTCTAAATCCTGGAAATCCCTTCCTAACAGCACTGTAGGTGTACCTACATCCCAAGGACTGCAGCGGTTCACGAAGGCAACTCACCAGCATCTTCTCGAGGGCAATTAGGGATGGGTAATCAATGCTGGCCTAGCCAGTGATGCCCACACCCCGTGAAAGAATAAAAAAAGCTTACTAATGAGTTGAAAAAATATAGCAGATTCATGAAAGGTCACAGACCTAAAACGTTGGACTGGATTTTACCTTAGGCAGACGGGAATGCGCCACCGATGTAAAAGTGGTTAGCAAACCCGCTTCCACCTAGCCCGGAGATCCATCCTGCATTTTACGGGTCCCCGGCTTTAATTGTCCCAAGGCAGGACTTCCACCCGCTTGAGGGAGGAGGTCCCACCTTAGTGAGCTACCGGCCAATCAGTGGGCCGGCAGCTCTTAGTCCTAGCAGCGCCACCGGGAGCGGTGGCCACTGCTGGGACTGCAGCCAGGCTGACTAGTTGGATCCAGGAGTGAAGGTAAGTTGGGCATGCCTCAGCAGGCAAGTCGGTTGTCTGGGGGGAGGGGGTGCAGGAAGGCCACTTAAGGGCCTTGATTGGCCTTGGGCGGGCGGGCCGTTTCCCCTCCCCCCACCCTACCACTGTAAAGTCAACCGGAGGTGGGAGTGAGGCAGGTAGGCCTCCCGGAGCCTCCCGCTCAATATTACACCGCCCCCAAACCACCAATCGACCCGCTGGGGTGGCGTAAAATTCAGCCCGTTAACTCTGTTTCTCTCTCCACAGATGCTGCCAGACCTGCTGAGTATCTCTAGCACTTTCTGTTTTCATTTCAGATATTCAGCATCTGCAGTATTTTATTTTTATTTTAGGGCTCTCAAATCTTTTTTTAAATTTGAACTCTAAGGACAATCAGATTTATTTTGCCATCACCAGCACTTATAAAACCTACAGCTTTAGTGGATCGCTGGTGCACAGCCTCTTAGTAAATGCTGGTACATCACAAAACAAAGACACATACCCACACATTTTACACCTAGCTAGGGTGTGTTTCACACTGAGTGCAGTTGACTGTCAACCAGCCACTTAATCTTCCTATCTTCTCTCCTTATTACTTCACCTTGCCTGGGTGTGTTTCACAGGGACTGCATGCACATCACTTTGACCCTCTGAATCTGCAAGTCAATGATGCTGTTGCAGCTGTGGCAGCGGATTGCAATAGAGTGTTTTGGGTACAGAGGGAGAGAGCATTTATAAAGATTTAGGATCATCAACATCTCTCCAAACTAATTAGATATTTCAGTGTAAGTTTTATATGCCGTCACCTCCTACTAACAAATCTGATAACTCAACCCGTCCCTGACCCTCTGTTGCGTGTCCTTATGGCCCCACAGCCTGTGTCCTGACAACTGCAGCCTTACTTAATTCCCTTTGAGCCTTTGGTTACCTATGCATATGGAATACCAACAGAAACCACCACCACCACCACTCCCCCCGTACTCCCCCCACTCCCCCCCCCCTCACCCGCTCTGTGTCTGTTTCAGCTCTAAATTCCGCTCCCTGCTTCTAACCCAGTTCATGTATAAAGCCCCGCTAACAACCCTGAACTGGCCTCCCTCACCCTCACGCATTTTCTGTGGCCTGCCTGAACCTGATTTCAACTTGATCTTCAGCTGTCTACCCCTCCCTCCTCCTTATTTCCACCCACTGAGAGGCTTGGGACCCTGCTGATTTCGTGCCTGATCCTCAGCCAGCCAACACCCCACCGCCACATCAACAACTTGCATTTATATAGCGCCTTTAACTTTGTAAAATGTTCCAAGGCGTTTCACAGGAGTGTTATCAAACAAAATTTGATACCGAGCAACTTAAGGAAATTAGGGCTGGGCAAAGAGGCAAGTTTTAAGGAGCATCTTAAAGGTAATTGAGGGGCAGAGAGGGTTTAGGGAGGGAATCCCAGAGCTTAGGGCCATGGCAGCTGAAGAAATGGCTGCCAATGGTGGAGCGAATAAAATTGGGGATGCGCAAGAGACCAGAATTGGAGGAGCAGAGATATCTCTGAGGTCTGGAGGAGGTTACAGGGTTAAGGAGAGGCAAGGCCACAGAGGGATTTGAAAACAAGCATGAGAATTTAAAAATCGAGACTCTGCTTAACTGGGAGGCAATGTAGGTTAATGAGCATATGGGTGGTGGGTGAATTGGACTTTGTGCGGGTTAGGACACAGGTGGCTGAGTTTTGGATGAGCTTAAGTTTATGGAGGGTGGAAGATGGGAGATTGGCCAGGATGCATTGGAATCGTCCAAGTCTAGAGGCAGCAAAGGCATTGACGAGAGTTTAAGCAGCATGTAAACTGAGGTGGGACGCAGTTGGGCAATGTTACAGAGGTGTAAATAAGCAGTCTTCATGATGGTGCAATATGTAGTCAGAAGCTCATCTCCAGGTCAAATACAACATCAATTCTGGTTCTGCCTCAAATAGTTGGCACGGAGGGGGATGGAGTCGGTGGCTAGGGAACAGAGTTCTTCCTCTTTTTAAAAAAAAAACTGAATTAAATAAATAATAAAAGAAATGAAGATGAATATTGAATCAACTGCAGAAATAAGAGGCTTTTGGAAATTTGCTAAAAGTGAAAATTCAGGACTATCAATGAAAGGGAAAAGTCCAAGAGAAACAATAAAATATATATCCAACTTTGCTTCACCTTCCCTGACCCAAACTAATTCTGTGCATGCTGGGATCTTCTTGTGATGAGTTTAACATAAAATTGATGCAACAGTGCACCATGCTAATAGATAATAGTTACCTTGAACAATTCCAGCAGAGTGGGTGCTTGATCTCAAAGGGAAATTTAGAGGATGAGGCAACTAGCACATTTCATATGCATCTTAGAGACCTGGGAGCACGATATCTATCCTGGTGCCCACCAAAGTACAAGAGGAGAAACTAAATGACATGGGTGTAACAAATTAAGTTAAACTGGAGTAATTTAAAATAGAAAGAAGAACTTTGTTAAACTCTTTATACAGTATGTAACATTGACAATGTGCTACAACTATAAAAGGACAGAGCCCTCATATTTGACCATTGTAGTTTCTTGGAGAATAGATAGTGGCTTTTCAAGAAACTCTCAGCGTTGTCCCTGGAAACACAAAAAAACTTGGCGGGATTGTGGTGGGATATAGATTTCCTGCAGTTTAATGAAATCTGCATCAACACTGGTTCAGCAGATCTTTTTTTTTTTAATTCATTCATGGGATGTGGGCAACGCTGGCCAGGGCAGCATTTAATGCCCTTTCCTAATTGCCCTTGAGAAAGTGGTGGTGAGCTGCCTTCTTGAAGCGCTGCAGTCCATGTGAGGTAGGTATAGCCACAGTGTTGTTAGGAAGGGAGTTCCAGGATTTTGACCCAGCGACAGTGAAGGAATGGCGATATAGTTCCAAGTCAGGATGGTGTGTGACTTGGAGGGGAACTTGCAGGTGGTGATGTTCCCATGTATTTGCTGCCCTTGTCCTTCTAGTTGGTAGAGGTCATGTGTTTGGAAGGTGCTGTCTATGGAGCCTTGGTGCATTGCTGCAGTGCATCTTGTAGATGGTACACACTGCTGCCACTGTGCATCGGTGGTGGAGGGAGTGAATGTTTTGGATGAGGTGCCAATCAAACGGGCTGCTTTGTCCTGGATGATGTTGAGCTTCTTGAGTGTTGTTGGAACTGCACCCATCCAGGCAAGTGGAGAGTATTCCATCATACTTCTGACTTGTGCCTTGTAGATGGTGGACAGAATTTGGGGAGACAGGAGGTGAGTTACTCGCCTCAGGATTCTTAACCTCTGACCTGCTCTTGTAGCCACGGTATTTATATGCTACTCCAGTTCAGTTTCTGGTCAATGGTATCCCCTAGGATGTTGATAGTGGGGGATTCAGCAATGGTAATGCCGTTGAATGTCAAGGGGAGATGGTTAGATTCTCTCGTGTTGGAGATGGTCATTGCCTGGCACTTGTGTGGCGCAAATGTTACTTGCCACTTATCAGCCCAAGCCTGGATATTGTCTACACGGACTGCTTCAGTATCTGAGGAGTCACGAATGGTGCTGAACATTGTGCAATCATCAGCGAACATCCCCACTTCTGATCTTATGATTGAAGGTAGGTCATTGATGAAGCAGCTGAAGATGGTTGGGCCTAGGACACTACCCTGAGGAACTCCTGCAGTGATGTCCTGGAGCTCAGATGATTGACCTCCAACAACCACAACCATTGCCCTTTGCGCTAGGTATGACTCCAGCCAATGGAGGTTTTTCCCCCTGATTCCCATTGACCTCAGTTTTGCTAGGGCTCCTTGATGCCATACTCGATCAAATGCTGCCTTGATGTCAAGGGCAGTCACTCTCACCTCACCTCTTGAATTCAGCTCTTTTGTCCATGTTTGAACCAAGGCTGTAATGAGGTCAGGAGTTGAGTGGCTCTGGCCGAACCCAAACTGAGCATCACTGAGCAGGTTATTGCTAAGCAAGTGCCGCTTGATGGCACTGTTGATGACACCTTCCATCACTTTACTGATGATTGAGAGTAGGCTGATGGGGTGGTAATTGGCCGGGTTGGACTTGTCCTGCTTTTTGTGTACAGGACATACCTGGGCAATTTTCCACATTTCAGGGTAGATGCCAGTGTTGTAGCTGTACTGGAACAGCTTGGCTTGGAGCACAGGTCTTCAGCACTATTGCCGGAATATTATCAGGGCCCACAGCTTTTGCAGTATCCAGTACCTTCAGTCGTTTCTTGATATCACGCGGAGTGAATCGAATTGGCTGAAGTCTGGCATCTGTGATGCTGGGGACTTCAGGAGGAGGCCGAGATGGATCATCAACTCGGCAGTTCTGGCTGAAGATTGTTGCAAATGCTTCAGCCTTATCTTTCGCACTGATTTGCTGGGCTCCCCCATCATTGAGGATGGGGATATTTGTGGAGCCACCTCCTCCAGTTAGTTGTTTAATTGTCCACCACCATTCACGGCTGGATGTGGCAGGACTGCAGAGCTTAGATCTGATCCATTGGTTATGGGATCGCATAGCTCTGTTTATCGCATGCTGCTTACAAAGTTTGGCACGCAGATAGTCCTGTGTTGTAGCTTCACCAGGTTGACACCTCATTTTGAAATATGCCTGGTGCTGCTCCTGGCATGCCCTCCTGCACTCTTCATTGAACCAGGGTTAGTCTCCTGGCTTGATGGTAATGGTAGAGTGGGGGATATGCCGGGCCATGAGGTTACAGATTGTGGTTGAGTACAATTCTGCTGCTGCTGATGGCCCACAGCGCCTCATGGATGCCCAGTTTTGCATTGCTAGATCTGTTTGAAATCTATCCCATTTAGCACGGTGATAGTGCCACACAACACGATGGACGGTATCCTCAATGTGAAGGTGGGACTTCGTCTCCACAAAGACTGTGCGGTGGTCACTCCTACCAATACAGTCATGGACAGAAGCATCTGCGGCAGGCAGATTGGTGAGGACGAGGTCAAGTATGTTTTTCCCTCGTGTTGGTTCCCCCACCACCTGCCGCAGACCCAGTCTAGCAGCTATGTCCTTTAGTAATCAGCCAGCTCAGTCAGTAGTGGTGCTACCGAGCCACTCTTGGTGATGGACATTGAAGTCCCCCACCCAGAGTACATTTTGTGCCCTTGCCACCCTCAGTGCTTCCTCCAAGTGGTGTTCAACATGGAGGAGTACTGACTCATCAGCTGAGGGAGGGCGGTAGAGATCACTGTAAACTTTGCATTTGAACATTTGTATAGAAGACTCAGAGTTTTAGCTAGCAGTTACAAGGTGGAGTTTGAACTCATTTAAAACTGATTCATTTCCACAGAGTTAAAAGCGGGCTGTTTCTGGGAAAGAGTTCCACTTCCGGAAGATGTTGCATGTGAAGCTTCAGTGCTGGTATTCTGTGCAACATTTTGGGATTTATGCAAAATATTGAGTTGAAGCTGCAGTTGTTTTCATGCTCACACTAGAAACGTGGAAAATGGGCATCGACATCCTGGGGGTTGCGATTGACCAGAAACCTAACTGGACCAGCCATATAAATCCTGAGGCCAAAAGAGTAGGTCAGAGGGTGGAAATTCTGTGGCGAATAACTCACCTTCTGACTCCCCAAAGCCTGTCCACCATCTACAAGGCACAAGTCAGGAGTGTGATGGAATACCCTCCACTCACCTGGATGAGTGCAGCTCCAACAACACTCAAGATGCTCAACACCATTCAGGACAAAGCAGCCCGCTTTGTAATAGATTTTGTAGTAAGACTCCAGGCTGTCATACCTGAGGTACCACTCATTCCTTCTATGAGACAACTCTCTCGAACTTGCTGAAGCTACTAGGTCCCACTACCTCTCTTGGTGGGCCATTCTTTATATCCAGCAGACTGTGTGTTAAAAAGGTTACATCCAAACATTTTGTTCATTTTATACCCAAGGCCAGGAAGATTGTCGGCCTCTAATAATGGCAGGAGGACTCTGACTATTAGACAGCTGCCTTATGTCACCTTTACATTGTTATTGTTTTTATTTCAAATTGTTGTTTTTTATCCTTTGTGTATTTTAGTTTGAGATTATTGCATTTACACTTTTTCTTTACATAGGTCACTTCCATTTATATTTCAAAATATTACAGATTTGGCATTTCAAAGAAATTCTAAAAGCACAATGACTGCGGCTCCTTTGATTGATAGATCTTTCTCACTTTGCGGCAGCCACATCCAATCACGTCATCTGCCATTGCGTCACACACGTTATGCGCTGACATCATCATCTTGTATGGCACGGAAAGACGCCACATATGCGCCACGCCTGGGTATCGGGCCGAGGATGATTGTGGTGGTGTTGAGCCGGCGAGCCCAGTGGGCGTGGCTGTGGTCAAGACGAGGTGGGGGGGGGCATGGGCTACAGAGGGAGGGCTAACAGGCTGGCATCTGGAAGCGGCCTGAGCCTTGGGCCTCTAACTGGCTCCTTCGACTCCACTATGCCGTTTTTCATTCAGAAAATCATTTGAAACTGTGAAGTTTGCCATAATTCTTAACCTTCGATTCCCACAGGAAAATTGTGTTACCCTTCAGTTCTTTAAGTTGATATTCTCTCGACTTAATATTTCTAGATTTTTTCATGTAAATGAGAACTGGCCGATAAAAGTTGGGAACTGCAAATGAGACATTAAAGAGCTGCATCCAGCTTCAGAGCTGCAGGTTACTAACCCCTGGGATAGCAGATCCACTAAATGGTTTAAGATCTCAAATTTCGAATGTTCAGCCAACAAATTAAGTCCTGGAAAAGTGATTAGCGTTAGATATTGACCCTAATGCTGTAAAAGACATTCATTAATATCATCAGAGACAGAGTGCTTCAACAATTATATTATTTTAACCATAATACATTAATTCACCACTTACATAGGTGGGTACCACTCATCCTCCAAGGAAGCTTCTTTGATGATTTTATCAGCATTTTCTGTTCTTCTAAATGTTGACTTCAACATGATAGAACAAGAACTTGTATTTATATAACACATTTCATATAAACATTATCTCAGAGCTCTTCACGAGGAGAGGGGTTGATGTGAACAAGAAGTGTGAAATTTGGAGCCGGGAAGACTAAAAGCTTGGTCAAGCAGATAGGTTTTAAGGAGCTGTTGAAGGTGGGGAGGGAGATATAAGGAGAAGTAGTTTTGTAAGAGTGTTCATGTGGGTGGGAGCATAATGGCTGAAAGATCAGCTTTTAATAATGGAGTGGAGCGAGTGACGGTAAACAGGAGAACGGAAGGTGCAGGCTGGGACTTAGAGCTACAGCAGATTTTTCAAACAGATTGGGTAAGGTTCTGGAGCGCTTAGAAATAAAGAATAAAGATCTCAACGTTAATCTAGTTGGGCACAGACAGTGAAGCTGAGTTGGGTGTTTGGGTTTTTGTGTGGGAGAGGACATGGGACAAGGAGTTTTGGATTAGTTGAAATTTTTGAAGGGTGGAGATGGGGAGGTTAGCAAGCAGAGCATTAGAAACATTGACCTTTGAGCTTTGTACTTTCACCAGCAGAGGAGGTGAAAAAGAAACATACAATGATAATGGTCTGGAGATGGAAGAAAGCAATCCTGATGATGGACCTAGTGATGTAAAAAGTTCAGCTCATGGTAAAGAGAACATTAAGATTAAGAAACTCCTTGGCTTAGCTTGATCAGTTAAAGAGGTTGTTGGAATTGCTTCCACAGGCATATGGGTGCTATAGTGAGCTTGAGTTTTGTCAACAATAAGCTGTTGGAGGGCAATCATAAAGAACAGCAACAGCCCTGGAGCTAATGGTGGTGAAAGAGGAATAGAGTAGGGTAGTGGGTGTCATTGTGTATATGTGGAAGCAGCATTGTACTTGTGATGAATAGAAGGGGATCCAGATGGAGCCTTGGGAAATATCAGAGTGATTGTGTAGGCACAGGTGAAGAAACCATTTGAGTAAATGCAGTAACTTTGTTGGGGTGGGTAAGAATGGAACCAATGGAGAGATGGTCAATGGAAGAGAATGGAGTGGAATGGAGAGCAGGGTTGGAGAACTTAAGAAGGCCATGGTGCCATATTTACACAGGGCTTTGACAAGGTGATCTATGCTGTGGGTTAGTCAGAAACTGGATCAAAAAAGATTTAACACAGAGGAGTGGTGAGCATGTGGCAAGGATGCTTTCAAGAACTTGGAAAGAAAGGGAAGGTAAAAGATAAGACAGTAGTTATCAGGATAAAGAGGCTGAGGATGGTTCTTTAAGGAAAGGAACTGATGCTCCCAGTTTTAAAATGTCTCAGACCATTGCAGAAAAGAAGAAGTTAATAACACCAATATTCATGGAAGCAAGAAAGGAATGTTTGGTGGTCAGAAACTTGGTTAGAAGGGAAAGATGATAGGATTCATGGAGGATAAGAGTTGGATGAGACCTGGATGGAAATTAAGACAATTTTTTAGGAAAAGGGAACTCAGCTGATAGAGGATGGACTGTTAGGAGAAGTGGAGGATGGAAAACTTATGTTTGTAGAAGGCAGAGCTGGTCAAATATTTTCTCAATTTTTGAAAGAACAGAAGTCCGTAAGTCCTCACATCAAAATCATAGGTGAAAATGAAGGGTGAGGGGAAGGGAGGTTGGAGGAAGAAGACTGTGGTGGGAAAAAAAATGAATGTTAATGTCAGTGCTCTATCCTCCTTCAAAACTTTTTTAAAACCAATCTTTTTAACTAAACTTTCAGTTACCTTGTCTAACTGCTCCCTACTACTCACTGTCCTTTTTCTTCCATGTAAACTGCTGTGGAAAGTTTAAAACATTAAAAGTGCTATATAAATGCAAGTTGTTATTGGTATTCAGCAGAGTAAGCATTAACTGCAAACAGAGCTTTACACTAGATGTCAGCATAACACTACTCTGACAGTCATCTGCCTCAGCAAAGCTTTCAGAACCCTTGCAGTAAGCTTGCTTGTTTACCGTCACTCACTCCACTCCATTACTAAAAGCTGATCTTTCAGCCATTATGCTCCCACCCACATGAACACTCTTACAAAACTACTTCTCCTTAGATCTCCCTCCCCACCTTCAACAGCTCCTTAAAACCTATCTTCTTGACCAAGCTTTTAGTCTTCCCATCTCCAAATGTCATACTTCTTGTTAACATCAATCCCTCTCCTTGTTTAAAGCAGAGATTGACAGATTTCTAAATACAAATTACATAAGGGGAATTGGGGATAGTGTGGGAAAAAAGCATTGAAGTGGATGATCAGCCATGATCATACTGAATGGTGGGGCAGGCCCGATGGGCTGAATGGCCTACTCCTGCTCCTATGTTTCTATGCTTCAGAACACTAGGTCTGAGTAAAGTACTAGACAAAATTAAACATGGCAGTAACCCTTAAAGGGTACAAGAGAATTTCTCCGCTAGGTGATTTGACTTGGTTACCATCTTTTTCAATTCATATTCAGAGACTATAAAGAGTAAACAAGAAGCCCAAGCTGGAAGATAATAATATACTGAGAACATTTTCTCATTGATTATGTGACAGAAAGCATGTCCATTTTAAAAGCTGCAAAAGTAAATAGAGATCTTATAATGTTAGTAAGTACATTTAAGAAGGGAGTTTGAACATGTCTAAGGAAGAATAGACCAGTCAGATTAACATCAGTAGTAGGAAAAATTATGGAATCCCTACTAAAAGAGCAAAGAAAAACCATCCAGAAACCAAAATTATAATACTGAATAGTCAACATAGATTTCAAAAGGGCATGTCCTGCTTGACCAACCTCATTGAATTCTTGAAAGAGGTAACAGAGGGAGTAGACACAGTATGTAGTAGATGTAATATTATTACAACCTCAGTAGAAACTGCTAACTTTAAAACAAGAGATATGTACTTCTCAAAGACTAATTAAAGAATCACACAGGATTTCATGTTTTAAGAATGTGTATAAGGGTTAGAAAGGGTTAATGTTTGAGAGAGTGTAAGTGGTACGGTCAGGTGAGGAGGAGTCGAAGGGCTTCCCACTTTTCCCTCTCCTCCTTGTTTGACCACAACAGGTTTAATTCTTTCTTAAAGTGGATGTACTGGCCAATTCAGTAGGTGTTTGATTACTTACTTGCTATGATCATAACAAGAACCAATGGGACAGTTTTTCTTGAGTTTAAGTTTTCTGAGTTTGAGTTTTTTTTGAGTTAACTTTATTGTACCTAAACCAAAGTAATGACAATAATAAACTACATGCCGACTTTCACTCACACACACACTAGAGGTTTACACACACACACAAATAGGTTACAGAGTGGGGAAAGGTAGATTGGTTGCACTGGAGTCCATCGGACAAAAGTTTGTGGAGTTTGGTGATTCGGCTGGCTTCCAGCTGAATTTAGTGGTCCTGAGGCTTTTAATTTGAAGAGGTAGATGACTGGTTCAGTGGGTCTCTTGGGGACAGTTATTTCCTTCAACATGGTTTCTGATTGTAGCCATATTATGCGCAGATGGTCAGTCAAGAGGCAGGGTTCGAAGCTTGTAAGCTGAAATGGAGAGAGAGGGAGGGACCCCCACTTGGGTCTGCATGCGTCAGAGTCCAGAAGCTTCTCCTTGCGGCGTTGGAGAATCACTAGCTTAAATCCACAGATGGGGAGGGGCTTATCACATGACAGTCACCCAGTAATTCAAGCTAAAAAGAACAGGCAGTTTCCTTAAACTTCCCGGGTCTTGATTCTTGCTGAGATGAGCAGCCATTTCATCTCCACCTCACAAGCCTTGCAATGTAGGATACAGTGTTGCAAATTAGGTGGTCATTCTAAGCTGCCAGCAAAGTCATCTTTTTTAATCTGTTCTTTTAAAATGTCTTCAAAAAAAATAAATTCAGATCTCTAGTCAGTGGATTAAAGAAAATTATAATTTAACAAAGCACGTTGGCATGACAGTAACACCTCCCACCATGATAATGTAAGAGATTACGTGACAGAAAATTGAGAAGAAGAAGCAGCATGGTTTGAGAGAAATCATACAGACTTATGTAAAGCTGTATATAGTTAATGTGTAATAAATGAGTTAATGTTAAAATTACAGAAGACTCTGTAATCCCACTGAGCTAGACTAACCAATTATACAAATGGTGTCAGACTACCAAACGTACAACAAAAACTATAACTAAACTAAAAATTAACATAAACTAAACTTAGTAGGCAACTAATACACTAAATTACAGAGAAAGGTATTTCCCAATAACTTATTAACACACTCAAAAACCCCCACACCACGTTTATACATTACATAGTGTTCTCATTGAAAAGGTATCTTTGTAGTTAAAAGTCCCAGCTGCAATGTGTTGGGTATCCCAGTGTCTTTCCCAAAGCCAATGTCAGCTTTGCTCACTTCTTCCAAGCACATTTGACTGGACTTCCGTAAATAATGCAATCTCTGGTAACCCTGTTGGTCCTTTCTCCTCCACAAACCTTGAGCCTTTGAATTGGGTTCAAATCTTAGCAGCCTTTTGCTGTATTGGTGATCTGAGAGCAGCTGTCCCCCCAGAAACAGCCCATTGGCCTCTTGCTATCTCTTTCTTTATGTTGCGCAACTCTGCTGGTCTTCATTTCCTCCTTTCATCCCCTCTAGTCCTAGAAAAGCTTCTCGAATTTATCCAGATCAAAAATCAATAGTCGTTTGACTTTCATAATTCTAAGAGACCATAAATCTGACCAGGTTTTAAAAATTGCAACTGAATCTGCATTTTAGAGCCCCTGACATCCTGTTTACAATCTGTGAGACTGGGAGAGTGAAACCCATTGTCCTTGAGGTGTTACAAACTTGCACCCTCCTTTCAAAAGGA
Source organism: Heterodontus francisci (assembly GCF_036365525.1). NCBI lineage: Eukaryota > Metazoa > Chordata > Chondrichthyes > Heterodontiformes > Heterodontidae > Heterodontus > Heterodontus francisci. The sequence continues at coordinate 133,521,256 of NC_090373.1, forward strand.
TCTTTGATCTGGGTTCCTTCTTCTCATGGTAACCAAAACCCTGACTTGTCTTTGTGCAGAATTTGCGTGAGGTCACATGATTCCTCTAAATGTCCATTTTAAAGATCACAGTTTTTGAAGCATTACCATACTAAAAAATCCAACATTCATAACACCTCGCTCCTATTAATAGAAAAACCATTACAGTAACGATGATCTTTCTTCAATATTACCAACATATAACATTGTAAACATTTCAATCACTAACATTTTAAAAATTACACAGGTAACAACAATATTTTCATCTCTCCGAGTCGTTTTCCTCTATTATACCCTTTCTTTAAATTATGGATGGAGCATCGGCAATTACATTGCTCTTTCCTGTAACATGTAGAACTTTTAGGGTATATGTTTGTATATGTTTGTTTGTATCATTAAACTCCACCAGAATAATCTGACATCATGAATTTCTCTAAAACCTTAATGGGTTATGATTGGTATAAACGAACATTTCCTCTTGACCATTATTGACATATCCTTCAAAATGTTGAAGAGGCAATATGAGACCTAAAGCCTCCTTCTCACTAGTGGAGTACTTCTTTTGGCACTTATTTAGTTTTCTAGAGAAGTAACTGACTGGTCGTTTGATACAGCATCATCATCTTGGAGTAACACTAACCCCACATTCATGGCATCATCAGCCACTTTAAAGGGCTTGCTAAAATTGGTGCTGCTAGGACGGGTTCATTTATTAAAATGGCCTTTAATTTCTCAAATGCCATTTGACATAATTCCGTCCACTTGACCTTCACGTTTTTCTTTAACAAATTCGTCAGTGGGGTAACTACTGTACTGAAGTTAGGAATGAACTTTCAGTAGAACCCTCACATCCCTAGGAATCATGGTACCTCGTTTTTTCTCTCAGAGACTTTCATAATTTGGGATCATGCCTGCGGACTGAACCTTCCAGTTGCTCACCATTTTAATTCACCACCTTGCTCTCATGCCCACATTTCTGTCCTTGGCCTATCGCAGTGTTCCAGTGAACCTCAACACAAGCTCAAGGAACAGAACCTCATCATCTGATTAGGTACTTTACAGCCTTCTGGACTTAACATTGAGTTCAACAATTTCAGAGCATGACTGGCTTTTTTTATTGTTATATTTTATCTTATTTTGTAACCATTTGCCTGTCTTAAACTTGTTTTTCACATTTGTGCTTTTGGACAGAGCTGCTCATTATTCTGCCATTAACACTCTCTCTGGATAAATGCATTGTCTTTCACTACAACTATTAGCACTCCCTTTGCCTTTGTTCCATGACATCTTTGTCATTTAATCTCTCCTGCCCTCTGCCCTATCACACACCTTCCCTTTTGTTCTTCTTCCCCCCTCCCCCCTTTCACTGGCTCAAAGCCGATTACATTTCTAACCTTTGTCAGTTCTGATGAAAGGTCACAGACCTGAAACGTTAACTCCGTTTCTCTCTCCACAAATGCTGAGTATTTCCAACACTTCCTGTTTTTATTTCAGATTTCCAGCATCCGCAGTATTTTGCTTTTATTTTAGAGGAGGATCTCGTGACCTGACATTGTTGTGGGTAAGGGTTCAACACAATCCACAAGAACCCTACTAAATGGTTTGGCAAATGCAGGTATCGGTATTAATGGGGCTGGCTTAATCAAAGGCTGTGGCTTCCCAATCATCTGACATGTGTGACATGTCTTACAGAAGTCGACCACTGCAGCCAGTAAAAATGCAACATTACCCTCGCCTGTATCTTCCAAATGCCCAACTGACCTGCAACTGGAATTTCATGGGCAATTCACAAAATGTCACTGCGGTAGCAAGGAGGGGCAACAATATAATACAATAACAGCCCAATCCTCATCAGTGGACCTCTGGGGAGGTCTCCACTTTTTCATTAGAATGTCATTCTTGACATAATAACACTCAGAGATTTTCTCAGCCTCTGTCTCAGAACACTCTGTCTGAGGTATTTGCTTTAAATCAGGGTCTGCCTGTTGTGCCTCAATTAAAGACAAGTTGCTACATAATTCAGCCTCACTACTCAAATTCCTGAAAAGGTTTCAGCTGGACAGACATCAGGTTTGTCCTTTGAGCCTGGGACCTAGTCTCTACATGATCTGGAAATATACTGGGAAGTTCTTCCTGCAAAACTTCAGTTTCAGCAACCTCAACTGGCTTTTCTGAAACTACTGACGATGCCAATACCTTATCTCCAGCTAAGTCACTTCCTGGCAATAAATCCACCCCTTCAATATGCAAATCAGGGATGACTCCCATTGTTACCGGACCAGTGACTAAATCACATCGTAAATTAATCGTATACAATGGAACGTGTAAATGACCTCCCTCAATGTCCCGCACTAGGACTTTCGCATTCATTGAACTACTTGGAGGAAAATTCACATCCTTTGCTACCATTAATGACTCGGTTTCCCCTGAATCTCTAAGCAGAACAATTGACTTGTCCGCCTCACCAGACGGATATAGGGACACCTTACCCTTGAACACAAAACTTCTATAACCTTCAGGGACATGATTTAATTCATCAGCACACAGGGGCGAATACCTCTTATCATTATTCAAAATCACCAAAGCCACTGGCTTGTTGGTGGTGCCTCCTATTGGGGTATCCTTTTCAGGACAGGCTTCAGTAAACCTATTACAGCTAACGGTTTGCCTTTTAACTTCCAGCATTCTGATTTTATTTGCCCTCTTTTGTTACAAAAATAGCACGTTTGTCTTTTTGACTCAACACTAGTCTCCTGATTATCTTTCTTACTACTCTTAGGGTTGCCTGTATCCTCTCCTGATCCTTTCACTAAAACCACAACGTTTAAGAAGTATTTAGATGAGCACTTGAAATGCCATAGCATATAAGGCTACGGGCCAAGTGCTGGAAAATGGGACTAGAATAGTTAGGTGCTTGATGGCCGGCTAAGACATGATGGGCCGAAGGGCCTGTTTCGGTGCTGTATAACTCTATGACTCTATGACCAGAGCTCTTTTCATTATCGCCTTCCTAGTTCTCCAGCCTCTCTGAAAGTTTCCAAACTCGGGCATGTAACTACTGCTTTTGTGGGTCAATTTGTAATCATCTGCTACAATTGCCGCACCCTTTATTTTACCAACTTTATGTTCTTCCAGATGAGATGTTATTCCTGAAGGGACACTATTTAAAATTCTTCCATTAGGACTACTTCCCTAAGGCTCTCAAAGTCTTGCTCAATCGTCATTGACCTATACTACCTATCATTACAGAGATAAGAGCAAAATAATGTGGATGCTGGAACTCTGAAATGAGAACAGAAAGTGCTGGAAATACTCAGCAGGTCTGGCAGCATCTGTGTAAAGAGAAACAGAGTTAATGTTTCAGATCTGTGACCCTTCATCAGAACTGACAAATTTTAGAAATGCAACAGTCTTTGAGTAAGTGAAAGGGAGGAGGGGGGAAGAAGAACAAGAAGGAAGGACTGTGATAGGATGGAGGGGAGAGAGATTAAATGACAGATGTTATGGAACAGAATGCAAATGGCGTACTAAGTAGTTGTAGTGAAAGACAAAGCATGAGCCCAGAGAGAGTGCTAATGGCAAAATAATGAGCAGCTCTGTACGAAAGGAAAAACATGAAAAATAAGTTAAAGACTAGCACATGGTAAAAAAAAAAGAAGAAAATATATTTAAAAAATACAAAAAGTAATGGAGCTCATGGTCTGAAATTATTGAACTATTGCATGCTGCTCCTGCTGTTTGGCATGCACGTAGTCCTGTGTTGTAGCTTCACCGGGCTGACACCTCATTTTTAGGTATGCCTGGTGCTGCTCCTGGCATGCCCTCCTGCACTCTTTATTAAGCCAGGGTTGGTTACCTGGCTTGATGTTAATGGTAGAATTGGAGATATGCTGGGCCATGAGGTTACAGATTGTGGTTGAATACAGTTCTGCTGCTGCTGATGGCCCACAGTGCTGCTCATGGATGCCCAGTTTTGAGTTGCTAGATCTTTTTTTTATTCGTTCCTGGGATGTGGGCGTCACTGGCTAGGCGAGTATTTATTGCCCATCCTTAATTGCCCTTGAGAAGGCGATTGTGAGCTGCCTTCTCGAACCGCTGCAGTCCATGTGGGGTAGGTACACCCACAGTGCTGTTAGGAAGGGAGATCCAGGATTTTGACCCAGCGACAGTGAAGGAATGGCGATATAGTTCCAAGTCAGGATGGTGTGTGGCTTGGAAGGGAACTTGCAGGTGGTGGTATTCACATGCATCTGCTGCCCTTGTCCTTCTAGGTGGTAAAGGTTGTGGGGTTTGGGCGGTGCTGTCCAAGGAGCCTTGGTGCATTGCTGCTGTGCATCTTGTAGATGGTACAAACTGCTGCCACTGTGCGTCGGTGGCGGAGGGAGTGAATATTTGTGGATGGGATGCCAATCAAGCAGGCAGCTTTGTCCTGGATGGTGTCGAACTTCTTGAGTGTTGTTGGAGCTGTACCCATCATACTCCTGACTTGTGCCTTGTAGTTGGTGGACAGGCTTTGGGGAGTCAGGAGGTAAATTACTCACCACAGGATTCCTAGCCTCTGACCTTCCCTTGTAGCCACAGTGTTTACATGGCTACTCTAGTTCAGTTTCTGGTCAATGGTAACCCCCGGATATTGATAATGGGGGATTCAGTGATTGTAGCACCATTGAATGTCAAGGGGAGATGTTTAGATTCTCTCTTGTTGGAGATGGTCATTGCCTGGCACTTGTGTGGTGCAAATGTTACTTGCCACTTTTCAGCCCAAGCCCGGATGTTGTCCTTGCTGCATTTCTACATGGACTGCGTCAGTATCTGAGGAGTCGCGAATGGCGAACATTGTGCAATCATCAGCGAATCTGTTTGAAATCTATCCCATTTAGCACGGTGGTGGTGCCACACAACCCGATGGTGGGCATCCTCAATGTGAAGACAGGACTTCGTCTCCACAAGGACTGCGTGCTGGTCACTCCTACCAATACTTCATGGACAGATGTATCTGTGACAGGTAGATTGGTGAGGACGAGGTCAAGTAGGTTTTTCCCTCTTGTTGGTTCTCTCACTACCTGCACCAGAACCAGTCTAGCAGCTATGTCCTTGAGCATTTGGCCAGTAGTAGTGCTACTGAGCCAATCTTGGTGATGAACATTGAAGAGCCCACCCAGAGGTCACTCTCCTCCTCTTCAAGGTTAAAATGCTGAGCCAACACTTCAACAATTTCTGCTTTTTAATTTTTTATTTTATACTAAGCGTCACTTGCTCTACAACAGCCTTTAATGCAGCCACTGTTAATTTTCTTAAGTCTTTGAGAGACAAATCCTCTCCCTGCAAAAGCTTGAAGTGTTAAAAGTAGACATGCTGACTTTTCCTTGTGAGTACAGCAAAAGTCATTGTAAAATCTTGTTTGTTTAAATTGTAACAAATTCCAGTGTACCCATTTTATAGCTTAATTCTTAACAATTTGAATCCTGGATGAGCCCCTAGTTTGTTATGACCTCAGTAGAGACTTTAAAGCGAGGGATATGAACTTCCCAATGAATAACTGAAGAATCACACAACAAGATTTTACATTTTAAGACTTTTACTATAACAACTAAATTAAAAATCAACATTGAATAAACAGTGCTTAGTAGGAAGCTAATACACCAAATTACAGAGAAATGTATTTCCCAATAACTGATTAACACACTTGAAAATTCCCACACCACATTTACACGTTACATATTGTTCTCATCAAAAAGGTATCCTTGCAGTTAAAAGTCCCAAACTTCTCCCAGGTGCAAGGGGTTGGATCTCCCACTATCCTTCTCAAAACTAATATCCTACTCACTCACTTCTTCCAAGTACAATTGACTGGACTTCCGTTAATAAGGCAATCTCTGGTAACCCCGTCAGTCTTTACTCCTCCGCAAACCTCAAGCCTTCGAACAGGGTTTGAACCTGAGCAGCCTTTTGCTGTATTGGTGATCTGAAAGCAGCTGACCTCCCAGAAACAGCCCACTGGCCTCTCTTTCTCTCTCTTTAGGCTGGGTAACCCTGCTGGTCTTCGTTTCCTCCTTTCAGCCCGTCAGACTTAGAAAAGCCTCTCGAATTTATCCAGATCAAAAGTGAATAGTTGTTTATTAGAATTAGAATATTACAGCGCAGTACAGGCCCTTCGGCCCTCGATGTTGCGCCGACCTGTGAAACCATCTGACCTACACTATTCCATTTTCATCCATTTGTCTATCCAATGTCCACTTAAATGCCCTTAAAGTTGGCGAATCTACTACTGCTGCAGGCAGGGCGTTCCACGCCCTTACTACTCTCTGAGTAAAGAAACTACCTCTCACATCTGTCCTATATCTATCACCCCTCAACTTGAAGCTATGTCCCCTCGTGTTTGCCATCACCATCCGAGGAAAAAGACGCTCACTATCCACCCTATCTAACCCTCTGATTATCTTATATGTCTCTATTAAGTCACCTCTCCTCCTCCTTCTCTCCAACGAAAACAACCTCAAGTCCCTCAGCCTTTCCTCGTAAGACCTTCCCTCCATACCAGGCAACATCCTAGTAAATCTCCTCTGCACCCTTTCCATAGCTTCCACATCCTTCCTAAAATGCGGTGACCAGAACTGCACGCAATACTCCAGGTGCGGTCTCACCAGCGTTTTGTACAGCTGCAGCATGACCTCGTGGCTCCGAAACTCGACCCCCCTACTAATAAAAGCTAACACACCATATGCCTTCTTAACAGCCCTATTATCCTGGTTAGCAACCTTCAGGGATTTATGCACCTGGACACCAAGATCTCTCTGTTCATCTACACTACCAAGAATCTTCCCATTAGCCCAGTACTCTGCATTCCTGTTACTCCTTCCAAAGTGAATCACCTCACACTTTTCCGCATTAAACTCCATTTGCCATCTCTCAGCCCAGCTCTGCAGCCTATCTATGTCTCTCTGTACCCTACAACATCCTTCGGCACTATCCACAACTCCACCGACCTTAGTGTCATCTGCAAATTTACTAACCCACCCTTCTACACCCTCTTCCAGGTCATTTATAAAAATGACAAACAGCAGTGGCCCCAAAACAGATCCTTGCGGTACACCACTAGTAACTAAACTCCAGGATGAACATTTGCCATCAACCACCACCCTCTGTCTTCTTTCAGCTAGCCAATTTCTGATCCAAAGCTCTAAATCACCTTCAACCCCATACTTCCGTATTTTCTGCAATAGCCTACCGTGGGGAACCTTATCAAACGCCTTACTGAAATCCATATACACCACATCCACTGCTTTACCCTCATCCACCTGTTTGGTCACCTTCTCGAAAAACTCAATAAGGTTTGTGAGGCACGACCTACCAGTCACAAAACCGTGCTGACTATCTCTAATGTACTTATTCTTTTCAAGATGATTATAAATCCTGTCTCTTATAACCTTTTCCAACATTTTACCCACAACCGAAGTAAGGCTCACAGGTCTATAATTACCAGGGCTGTCTCTACTCCCCTTCTTGAACAAGGGGACAACATTTGCAATCCTCCAGTCTTCCGGCACTATTCCTGTCGACAATGACGACATAAAGATCAAGGACAAAGGCTCTGCAATCTCCTCCCTAGCTTCCCAGAGAATCCTAGGATAAATCCCATCTGGCCCAGGGGACTTATCTATTTTCACACTTTCCAAAATTGCTAACACCTCCTCCTTGTGAACCTCAATCCCATCTAGCCTCGTAGCCTGAATCTCAGTATTCTCAACAACATTTTCTTTCTCTACTGTAAATACTGACGCAAAATATTCATTTAACACTTCCCCTATCTCCTCTGATTCCACACACAACTTCCCACTACTATCCTTGATTGGCCCTAATCTAACTCTAGTCATTCTTTTATTCCTGATATACCTATAGAAAGCCTTAGGGTTTTCCCTGATCCGATCCACCAATGACTTCTCGTGTCCTCTCCTTGCTCTTCTTAGCTCTCCCTTTAGATCCTTCCTGGCTAGCTTGTAGCTCTCAAGCGCCCTAACTGAGCCTTCACGTCTCATCCTAACATAAGCCTTCTTCTTCCTCTTGACAAGCGCTTCAACTTCTTTAGTAAACCACGGCTCCCTCGCACGACAACTTCCTCCCTGCCTCACAGGTACATACTTATCAAGGACACGCAGTAGCTGCTCCTTGAATAAGCTCCACATTTCGATTGTTCCCATCCCCTGCAGTTTCCTTCCCCATCCTACGCATCCTAAATCTTGCCTAATCGCATCATAATTTCCTTTCCCCCAGTTATAATTCTTGCCCTGCGGTATATACCTGTCCCTGCCCATCGCTAAGGTAAACCTAACCGAATTGTGATCACTATCACCAAAGTGCTCACCTACATCTAAATCTAACACCTGGCCGGGTTCATTTCCCAGTACCAAATCCAATGTGGCATCGCCCCGGTTGGCCTGTCTACATACTGTGTCAGAAAACCCTCCTGCACACACTGGACAAAAACTGACCCATCTAAAGTACTCGAACTATAGTATTTCCAGTCGATATTTGGAAAGTTAAAGTCCCCCATAACAACTACCCTGTTACTCTCGCCCCTGTCGAGAATCATCTTCGCTATCCTTTCCTCTACATCTCTGGAACTATTCGGAGGTCGATAAAAGACTCCCAACAGGGTAACCTCACCTCTCCTGTTTCTAACCTCAGCCCATACTACCTCAGTAGACGAGTCCTCAAACGTCCTTTCTGTCGCTGTAATACTCTCCTTGATTAACAATGCCACACCCCCCCCTCTTTTACCATCTTCTCTGTTCTTACTGAAACATCGAAATCCCGGAATCTGCAACATCCATTCCTGCCCCTGCTCTACCCATGTCTCCGAAATGGCCACGACATCGAGATCCCAGGTACCAACCCATGCTGCAAGCTCACCCACCTTATTCCGGATGCTCCTGGCGTTGAAATAGACACACTTTAAACCAGGTTCTTGCTTGCCAGTGCCCTCTTGCGTCCTTGTAACCATATCCCTGACCTCACTACTCTCAACATCCTGTACACTGGCACTACAATTTAGGTTCCCATTCCCCTGCTGAATTAGTTTAAACCCCCCCGAAGAGCACTAGCAAACCTCCCCCCCAGGATATTGGTACCCCTCTGGTTCAGGTGAAGACCATCCTGTTTGTAGAGGTCCCACCTACCCCAGAAAGAGCCCCAATTATCCAGGAAACCAAAACCCTCCCTCCTGCACCATCCCTGCAGCCACGTGTTCAACTCCTCTCTCTCCCTATTCCTCGCTTCGCTATCACGTGGCACGGGCAACAACCCAGAGATAACAACTCTGTTTGTTCTCGCTCTAAGCTTCCACCCTTGCTCCCTAAATTTCTGTCTTAAATCCCCATCTCTCTTCCTACCTATGTCGTTGGTGCCTATGTGGACCACGACTTGGGGCTGCTCCCCCTCCCCATTAAGGATCCCAAAAACACGATCCGAGACATCACGAACCCTGGCACCTGGGAGGCAACATACCAACCGTGAGTCTCTCTCGTTCCCACAGAACCTCCTATCTGTTCCCCTAACTATGGAGTCCCCAATGACTAATGTTCTGCTCCTCTTCCCCCTTCCCTTCTGAGCAACAGGGACAGACTCTGTGCCAGATATCTGTACCCCATTGCTTACCCCTGGTAAGTCATCCCCCGCAACAGTATCCAAAACGGTATACCTGTTGTTGAGGGAAACGGCCACAGGGGATCCCTGCACTGCCTGCTGGTTCCCTCTCCTTCCCCTGACGGTAACCCATCTACCTATTTCTTTTACCTGAGGTGTGACTACCTCCCCATAACTCCTCTCAATAACCTCCTCCGCCTCCCGAATGATCCGAAGTTCATCCAGCTCCAGCTCCAGTTCCCTAACGCGGTTCTCGAGGAGCTGGAGTTGGGTGCACTTCCCACAGATGCAGTCAGCAGGGACACTCTTGGCGACCCTTACCTCCCACATTCTGCAGGAGGAACATACAACTGCCTTAACCTCCATTCCCACTATTCCAAATTCCCAACAAATCTACTGAAAAACCAAAAAAAAAACAAAAAGTCAAAACTTGTTAGGTTAGCAATCCAACGGACAGAACTTCCTAAATAAAAAGCTTACCTTATCAACACACCAGAGTCCTTTTTTTTTTGGTTAGAGGAGGAGGGAGGTGGGAGACACTACACGTGTAGTGTCTCGGGTACAGCCACCACACAAATATATACCTTTTTCCTTACCCAGCAGTCCCCTGGTCCTCCGAAAACAAAAGGGAATTCACTTTTAAACTTACGCTGAAATTGACTTCACAGCTGTAAGCCCGTTCACGCACCTCCGTTGCTATCCAAGCTGCAGTCACCGAAACTAAAATTATCTTTGACAATTCTTAGAGACCATGAGCTCGATTTTGTTTCAAGCTCAGTGTCGCGTTCCGTGGTGATGGGGTGGGGGGGCTGGGGTGGAGAAATCGGAGCGGCAGGAGCCGCCATGCAACCCGAAGCCAGGATTGCCGGGCCTGATCTTCCTAGCGGTGGGGAAGGTCCATGGCGGCCCCTCCGCATCTGTACAACAGGACTTGACTTAGCATATTGAAATAACAAGTTTGCATGAGTTAAAATATAAACCGCAGTGATCTTACCTTCAGTTCCCACGACGAGGAGTACTTAAGTGCCTTCACTTCCCCATCCAGGGAAAGCTGGCGCCACTGAGATGGGGAGGGGGTGAACTCTGCAGTCTGATGGATAGGGGGGTGGAGAAGGGGTGAACTCTGGACTTTGTATATAGGGAAGGGAAGGAAGGGGTGAACTCTGCATTTTGTGTATAGAGAAGGGGGGGAAGGTCTGAACTCTGCACTTTGTTGAACTATTTGCAGGGCTGGCAGCCTTTTACAAATGGCATCAGCACCTGCTTCCGCATTGGTGACGCCATGAACGGCATTGCCAATGCCGCCCTGCCACTTGAGTGGGAGTGGGGGGGGGGGGCCACCGTGATTATGTAAAATGGTTGCCCACCGCAGAATTGCGGTGGCACAGCGTGCAGGGCCCGTGGGGGACGGCCGCCATTTTCCCCGCCCACCGCCACTCCTGGCAGTGGGATTACAAAATCCAACCCCATAAGTCTGACCATAGCAAAACCACCTGGGCTTCCTTTGTTTCCATGTGTTAGAAATTGCAACTCGAATCTGCATTTTAGAGCTCCTGTCTCCTTATTTACAATCTGTTGAGTCTGGGAGAGTGAAACACATTGCCCTTTATTTTTTACAAACTTGCAACCTGCTTTCAAAAGGGTCTTTGATCTGGGTTCCCTCTTCTCATGGTAACCAAGACCCCTGGCTTATCTCTGGGCAGAATTTGTGTGAGGTCACATGTTTCCTCTGTATTTTCATTTTACACTGCTTTAAAGATCACATTTTTAAAAACATAACCATACTACAAAATCCAACATTCATTACAATGTATCTAGATTTCCAAAAGACATTTGACAAGGTACCACATAAATATACTGATGAATAAGGTCAGAACATGCAATGTCAGTGGACAAGTAGCATAATGATAGCTGGCTGACTGAAAGACAGAAAGCAAAGAGTAGGAATAAAGGAGAGCTATTCAGTGTGTCAGAAGGTGTGAAGTAGGGTCCACAGGATCATTGTTGGGACCAGTGTTGCTCACAATTTACATTAATGATTTAGGCTTTTGAATCAAAAACACAATTTCTAAATTTGCGTAGGACACCAAAATAGGAGGGATTGTCAACTCTGAGGAGGACTGCGATAAATTAGAAGAAGACATTAATAAATGTGAAGAATGGGCATATAATTGGCAAATGAATTTCAACATAGGTAAGTGTGAGGTATCACATTTCGGTAAGAAAAATAAGGGGGTCACAAAATATTCAGAAGATAAGAATCTCAATGGGGTAGAGGAGTAAATACACAAATAAACAAATCACTAAAAGTTGCGATGTAGATCAGTAAGGCCATAACAAAAGCAAACCAAGCACGAGGGATTATTTCTACAGGGATAGAATTGGAAAACAGCAGCTATGCTAAATTTGCATCAGACCTTGGTTAGACCACACTTAAGGTACTGTGTACAGTTCTGGCTGCCATATTATAAAAAGAATATAGAGGCACTGGAGATGGTGCAAATAAGATTTACAAGGGTGATACCAGAAGTGCAAGGTTATGACGATCAGAAAAGGAAGAACAGTCTGCATCTATTTTGTCTTGAAAAGAGGAGAGGTGACGTAATTTATAATTATGACTACAATTATAATTATGAAAAGGTTTGATAGAGTAGAAACCTACAAAATATGCTTCCACTGTGGGAAAGAACAAAACTAGAGGTTATCAATATAAAATAGCCATCAATAAATCAAATAGGGAATTCAGAAGAAACTTCTGTACCCGGAGAGTGCTGAGAATGTGAAACTAGCAACCACAGGGAGTAGTCAGGCAAATAGGTATAGACGTATTTAAGGGGAAGCAACAATAAACAGTTTTCAGGGGCTAGAGTCAGTCAGTATAAAAGTGAGCCATCTTACAGTGCTGACTTTGTTTGCACTGGAGTGCTGACTTGGGTTGCATTAGAGTGCTATAGTGGAAGTTTGGTAACTGAAGATAATTAAGGGTTAATTTTATCTTAAATCGAATTTGTCTTTTATTGAGCAGATTAACTTAACAGTTGCTGTTAGGGTTGGAGAAGGTGAGTTTTAGATCAACTTTAAACAGGGTTCACTCAGGCTCTGCTTGCAGCTGCACCTTGTTAATTAGAGAATTGGCTTAAACCAGTTTTCAGGGGCTAGAGTCAGTCAGCATTAAAGTGAGCCATCTTACACTGCTGACTTTGTTTGTACTGGAGTGCTGACTTGGGTTGCATTAGAGTGCTATAGTGGAAGTTTGGTAACTGAGGAGGTTCGGTGAGGAGGGATTGAGGAGCTCCTTTCATTTCCTACCTGTCCTCAGAGCGAGGGGAGCCGAGAGCTTCCAAAGAGCACAGCTGACTGGGAAAAGATTCGGAGGGCGGAGTTCCGGACTGGTAAGTATAAAAAACATACCTCGGGGTTTTGTAGCCTGCATCCAGGGAGAAGACTTGGAGGGCGGAGTTCCAGACCGGTAAGTATAAAAAGCTTACCTCTGCTAAAAAAAACTGAAAGTGGCATCACAGGAAAGCTGTGACCTGATTGGCTGGTAGGGAATTTTTTACTGAATTTGAAAATAAAACATGGATAAAAATTGATTAAAACCCTAATTAACTGATTAATAAGTAGAGTAACTAAACCAGAGGGAGGAGATTACTGTATTTAGTTAGCATTTAATATTTATAGTAGGAATCTAGCACTAGGGACCATCTAGTTAATTATAACAATTTAGTAAGGATTTAATAAGTATTTATTTATTTTAAATTAATTTATTAATTAGTGCTAGAAATGTCAGTTAGAGGGGTGAAGTGCTTCACCTGTGAGATGTGGGAGGTCCGTGACGCTTCCAGCGTTCCGGACGACTACATCAGCAGGAAGTGTACCCAGTTGCAGCTCCTCACAGACTGCATGGATCGGTTGGAGCGGCAACTGGATGCACTTAGGAGCATGCAGGTGGCAAAAAGCGTCATAGACAGGAGTTTTAGAGAAGTGGTTACACCCAAGGTGCAGGCAGATAGATGGGTGACCGCTAGAAGGGGCAGGCAGTCAGTGCAGGAATCCCCTGTGGCTATCCCCATCTCTAACAAGTATACCGTTTTGGATACTGTTGGGGGGGATTGCCTATCAGGGGAAAACAGCAGCAACCAGAGCAGTGGCACCATGGCTGGCACTGTTGTTCAGCAGGGAGGGACAAAGCGCAGAAGAGCAATAGTTATAGGGGACTCTATAGTCAGGGGCACAGATAGGCGCTTCTGTGGACGTGAAAGAGACTCCAGGATGGTATGTTGCCTCCCTGGTGCCAGGGTCAAGGATGTCTCTGAATGGACAGGGGGCATTCTGAAGGGGGAGGGTGAACAGCCAGAGGTTGTGGTACACATCGGTACCAACGACATAGGCAGGAAGAGTGATGAGGTCCTGCTGGGGGAGTTTAGGGATTAGATTAGATTTTTTTTAGATTAGATTAGAGATACAGCACTGAAACAGGCCCTTCGGCCCTTAGAGTCTGTGCCGAACATCAACCACCCATTTATACTAATCCTACACTAATCCCATATTCCTACCAAACATCCACACCTGTCCCTATATTTCCCTACCACCTACCTATACTAGTGACAATTTATAATGGCCAATTTACCTATCAACCTGCAAGTCTTTTGGCTTGTGGGAGGAAACCGGAGCACCCGGAGAAAACCCACGCAGACACAGGGAGAACTTGCAAACTCCACACAGGCAGTACCCGGAATCGAATCCGGGTCCCTGGAGCTGTGAGGCTGCGGTGCTAACCACTGCGCCACTGTTAGGTAGAAAGCTAAAAGACAGGACCTCTAGGGTTGTAATCTCGGGATTACTCCCTGTGCCATGTGCCAGTGAGGCTAGAAATAGGAAGATAGTGCAGCTAAACACGTGGCTGAACAGCTGGTGTAGAAGGGAGGGTTTCAGATATCTGGACCATTGGGATCTCTTCAGGGACAGATGGGACCTGGATAAGAAGGACAGGTTGCATCTAAACTGGAGGGGCACAAATATCCTGGCTGCAAATTTTGCTAGCGTCACTCGGGAGGGTTTAAACTAGTGTGGCAGGGGGGTGGGAACCAGAGAAGCAGGACAGCAAGTGAAATAAATGAGGGGGAACTAGTAAATAAGGCCAGTAAGACTAAGAGGAAGAGCAGGCAGGGAGATGTTGCGGAGCACAGCGGGACTGGTGGTCTGAAGTGCATTTGTTTCAATGCGAGAAGTATAACAGGTAAGGCAGATGAACTTAGAGCTTGGATTAGTACTTGGAACTATGATGTTGTTGCTATTACAGAGACTTGGTTGAGGGAAGGACAGGATTAGCAGCTAAATGTTCCAGGATTTAGAAGCTTCAGGCGGGATAGAGGGGGATGTAAAAGGGGTGGGGGAGTTGCATTACTGGTTAAGGAGAATATCACAGCTGTACTGCGGGAGGACACCTCGGAGGGGCCATGCAGCGAGGCAATATGGGTGGAGCTCAGGAATAGGAAGGGTGCAGTCACGATGTTGGGGGCTTTCTACAGGCCTCCCAACAGCCAGCGGGAGGTCGAGGAGCAGATATGTAGGCAGATTTTGGAAAGATGTAAAGGTAACAGGGTTGTAGTTGTGGGTGATTTTAACTTCCCCTATATTGACTGGGACTCACTTAGTGCTAGGGGCTTGGATGGGGCAGAATTTGTAAGGAGCATCCAAGAGGGCTTCTTGAAACAATATGTAGATAGTCCAATGAGGGATAGGGCCGTACTGGACCTGGTTTTGGGGAATGAGCCCGGCCAGGTGGTCGAAGAATCAGTAGGGGAGCATTTCGGGAACAGTGACCATAATTCCATAAGTTTTAAGGTACTTGTGGATAAGGATAAGAGTAGTCCTCGGGTGAAGATGCTAAATTGGGGGAAGGCTAATTATAACAATAATAGGCAGGAACTGAAGAATTCAGATTGGGGGCGGCTGTTTGAGGGTAAATCAACATCTGACATGTGGGAGTCTTTCAAACGTCAGTTGATTAGAATCCAGGACCAGCATGTTCCTGTGAGGAAGAAGGATAAGTTTGGCAAGTTTCGGGAACCTTGGATAACGCGAGATATTGTGAACCTAGTCAAAAAGAAAAAGGAAGCATTCATAAGGACTGGAAGGCTAGGAACAGACGAATCCCTTGAGGAATGTAAAGACAGTAGGAAGGAACTTAAGCAAGGAGTCAGGAGGGCTAAAAGGGGTCATGAAAAGTCATTAGCATCAGGATTAAGGAAAATCCCAAGGCTTTTTATACGTATATAAAGAGCAAGAGGGTAATTAGGGAAAGGGTTGGCACACTCAAGGACAGAGAAGGGAATCTATGTGTGGAGCCAGAGGAAATGGGCGAGGTACTAAATGAGTACTTTGCATCAGTATTCACCAAAGAGAAGGACTTGGTGGATGATGAGTCTAGGGAAGGGAGCGTAGATAGTCTCAGTCATCTCATTATCAAAAAGAAGGAGGTGTTGGGTGTCTTTCAAAGCATTAAGGTAGATAAGTCCCCAGGGCCTGATGGGATCTACCCCAGAATACTGAGGGAGGCAAGGGAAGAAATTGCTGGGGCCTTGACAGAAATCTTTGCATCCTCATTGGCTACAGGTGAGGTCCCAGAGGACTGTAGAATGGCCAATGTTGTTCCTTTGTTTAAGAAGGGAAGCAAGGATAATCCAGGAAATTATAGGCCGGTGAGCCTTACGTCAGTGGTAGGGAAATTATTAGAGAGGATTCTTTGGGACAGGATTTACTCCCATTTGGAAACAAATGAATTTAGCAGCGAGAGGCAGCATGGTTTTGTGAAGGGGAGGTCGTGTCTCACTAATTTGATTGAGTTTTTTGAGGAAGTGACGAAGATGATTGATGAAGGAAGGGCAGTGGATGTTATCTATATGGACTTCAGTAAAGCTTTTGACAAGGTCCCTCATGGCAGACTGGTACAAAAGGTGAAGTCACATGGGATCAGAGGTGAGCTGCCAAGATGAATACAGAACTGGCTCGGTCATAGAAGACAGCGGGTAGCAGTGGAAGGGTGTTTTTCTGAATGGAGGGATGTGACTAGTGGTGTTCCGCAGGGATCAGTGCTGGGACCTTTGCTGTTTGTAGTATATATAAATGATTTGGAGGAAAATGTAGCTGGTCTGATTAGTAAGTTTACGGATGACACAAAGGTTGGAGGAGTTGCGGATAGTGATGAGGATTGTCAGAGGATACAGCAGGATATAGATCGGTTGGAGACTTGGGCAGAGAAATGGCAGATGGAGTTTAATCCGCACAAATGTGAGGTAATGCATTTTGGAAGGTCTAATATACAGTAATATTATGCAGTATACAGTAAATGGCAGAACCCTTAGGAGTATTGACAGGCAGAGAGATCTGGGCGTACAGGTCCACAGGTCACTGAAAGTGGCAACGCAGGTAGATAGGGTAGTCAAGAAGGCATACGGCATGCTTGCCTTCATCGGTCGGGGCATAGAGTATAAAAATTGGCAAGTCGTGCTGCAGCTGTACAGAACTTAAGTTAGGCCACACTACCAGAAGGACGTGGAGGCTTTGGAGAGGGTACAGAAGAGGTTTACCAGGATATTGCCTGGTCTGGAGGGCATTAGCTATGAGGAGAGGTTGGATAAACTCGGATTGTTTTCACTGGAACGACGGAGGTGGAGGGGTGACATGATAGAGGTTTACAAAGTTATGAGCGGCATGGACAGAGTGGATAGTCAGAAGCTTTTTCCCAGGGTGGAAGAGTCAGTTAATAGGGGACATAGGTTTAAGGTGAGAGGGGCAAAGTTTAGAGGGGATGTGCGAGGCAAGTTCTTTACACAGAAGGTGGTGAGTGCCTGGAACTTGCTGCCAGGGGAGGTGGTGGAAGCAGGTACGATAGCGACGTTTAAGAGGCATCTTGACAAATACATGAATAGGATGGGAATAGAGGGATACGGTCCCCGGAAGTGCAGAAAGTTTTAGTTTAGGCAGGCATCAAGATCGGCGCAGGCTTGGAGGCCCGAATGGCCTGTTCCTGTACTGCACTGTTCTTTGTTCTTTGTTCTAATATGCAGTTCTATGCAGCAATGCTATGCCTTTCATTTCCTGCACATTGTCTCAGTGATTAGTGAGCACAAGATCACAATGAGCACTGTCTGTCACGTTGTGGACGCACTGAGTCATGAAGCAGTGAAGCATTGCATTTACCAACTCTGACTCTAAAGTCTTCGGGTTTTCCAAGTTTATGTTTTATTGTTTGAAGTCTCCCATTAAAATAACTTTCCTGTTCTCACATACGCTTTTCATTTACATAGAATTATATTCTATCCTCTTAGTGTCAGCCTTGATTCATTTGGTAGAACTCTTGTCTGAATCAGAAAGTTGTCGTTTCAAGCCCCACTTCAGAGTAATGGGCACATAATCCAGGCTGACACTTCAGTGCAGTACTGAGGGAGTACTGCATTGTTGGATGTGCCATCTTTCGGATGAGTTCTTAAACAGAAGCCCCTGTCTATTCTCTCAGGTAGATATAAAAGATCCCACAGCACTATTTTGAAGAAGAGCCGCTGACATCTCTGATGTCCTGCCAATATTTATTCCTCTACCAACATTACTAAGAAACAAATTATCTGTTCATTCACCCACTGATGTTTGTGGGAGCTTGCTGTGCACAAATCACCTGTCACATTTGCTACAACAGTGACTGCGCTTCAAAAAGTACTGCATTGGCTGTAAAGTGCTGTGGGAGGTCCTGAGGTTGTGAAAGATGCTATATAAATTCAATTCTTTCTGACTTTTTTCTGGTCTGTATGTCGTCTGCCTGCTGATTTTGGACAGCAGTGGAAGGCCCCAGAGCCTGTGGCCATCGTTGCTTCTCAGCCCCACGGCTGCAATTGGATATTTTTCACATTGACAGGGGTAATCTCCTCAGTTGCAAGAAGCCGGTTAAAAATATCATTACCTAAGATTTGGCTCCTATTTTTGACCCAAAGAACTGTTATATCCAAGGAAATATGTTGCGCCCAGTCTGCACTCTCTATGTATTCAGTCAGAAAGTTTTCACTGACCATCGGAAGGATGAGATCTTCACCCCATGTGGTAAGAATTGGCTCGCCGGTACCGGCTGTAAATATACCTTAGACCGATTTTTTCCTATTCTTTCTCCCTTTCTTTATATTTGTCCATACCCACAACCATACCGCGAGTTATTCAACAGCAACTTGTATTTCCATAGCGCCTTTAATATAATAAAACAGCCCAAGGCAATTCACAAGAGGCATTATAAAACAAAATATGATACTGAGCCACGTAAGGAGATATGGGGCAAATGACCAAAAACTTGGTCCAAGAGGTAGGTTTTAAGAGTGTCTTAATGGAGCAAAGCGAGGTCCAAGAGGTAGAGAGGTTTAGGGAGGGAATTGCAGAACCCAGGGCCTAGGCAGCTGAAGACATGGTCACCAATGGTGGAGCAATTAAAATTGAGGATGCTCTCGAGGCCAGAATTAGAGGAGCACAGGCACCTTGGATGACTACATAAGAACTTAAGAAATAGGAGCAGGAGAAGACAATATGGCTCCTCGAGCCTGCTTCATCATTCAGTACGACCATGGCTGATGTTCTTCCTCCACTCCACTTTCCTGTTCACAACCCATACCCTTTGACTTCATGGGAGATCAAAAATCTATCTATCTCAGTATTGAATACAGTCAATGGTATAGAGAATTCCAAAGATTCACAACCCTTTGAGTGAAGAAATTTCTCCTCATCTCTGTCTTAAATAATCGACCCCTTATCCTGAGGCTGGGCCCCTGTGTTTTAGATTCCCCAGCCAGGGGCAATGACCTTTCAGTGTCTACCCTGTCAAGCCCTTTCAGAATCTTATATATTTCAATGAGATCACCACTCATTCTTCTAAACTCCAGAGAATATAGGCCCAATTTACTCAGCTTCTCAATATAGGACAACCCCCTCATCACAGGAACCAACCTAGTGAACCTTTACTGTACCGCTTCCAAGGCAAGTATATCCTTCCTTAGATACGGAGACCAAAACTGCACACAGTATTCCAGATGTGGTCTGTACAATTGTAGCAAAAATTTCTTATTCTTGTACTCCAATCCTCTTGCTATAAAGGCCAACATGCCATTTGCCTTCCTAATTGCTTGCTGTAACTGTATGCTAACCTTTTGTGTTCCTTGCACAAATACACCCAAGTCTCTTCAGAACATCAACATTTACAAGTTTCACAACTTTTAAAAAATATTCTGCTTTTCTATTCTTACTACCAAAGTGAATAACCTCACACTTCCCCACATTATACTCCATCTGCTACCTTGTTGCCCAGTTGCTTAAACTGTTTATATCTCTTTGCAACCTCTTTGTGTCCTCACAGCTTACATTCCCACCTAGCTTTGTATCATCAGCAAACTTAGATACATTACTCTCTGTCGCTTCGTCTAAGTCATTAATATTGAGTGTAAATAGCTGAGGTGCCAGCACTGATCCTTGCAGCACTCCAATAGTCACAGCATGCCAACTTGAAAATGCCCCATTTATCTCTCTCTGCTTTCTGTCCATTAACCAATTCACCATTCATGCTAATATATTACCCCTGCCTTTTTGTGTGGCATCTTATTAAATGCCTTTTGGAAATCCAAGTACAGACTTCCCTTTATCTACCCTAGTAGTTACATCCTCAAAAACTCTAGTAAATTTGTCGAACATGATTCCCTTTTGTAAAACTGTCTTGATTCTGTCTAATCATCCTATGGTTTTCTAAGTGTATTGTTAAAACTTCCTTAATAATAGATTCCAGCATTTTCCAGATGACTGATGACAGGCTAACTGGGCCTGTAGTTCCTTGTTTTCTCTCTCCTTCCTTTCTTGAATAACAATGTTAGATTTGTTAACTTCCAATTTGCTGGGACCGTTCTAGAATCTAGGAAATTTTGGAAAATCACATCCACTTTCGCTGCAGCTACCTCTTTTAGAACCCTAGAATGTAGGCCATCAGGTTCTGCAAATTTGTCAGCATTTAGTCCCTTAGGTTTCTCTAATACTTTTTCTCTGCTGCTATCAATTACTTTAACAAAAGCAAAATACTGCAGATGCTGGAAATCCGAAACAAAAACAGAAAATTCTGGAAATCCTTAGCAGGTCAGGCAGCACTTGTGGAGAAATACTGAGTTAATGTTTCAGGTTGTGACCTTGTTTTGATGAAAGGTGCAGGATTCTCCTCAGGCATCGTAGCTACTGGAGCTGGGCTCACTGGCAGAGGGGCTGAGGAGCTGCTATTAACACTCAGAGCATCCTGAAGTTAGCCCCCAGCTGTGGAGGCCAGCCTCTCCTTGCTGACCAGAGAAGGACGAGGAGTTGGAGAAGACTCCAGGGACCAGCTTTGAGCTCATGGTCAAGGCAAAGGTGTGTGGGTTTGGTCACATTGGTGGGATCTGGCTCTCCATCAGGGTCACCAACCTCTCAATGGAGGAAGCCATGAGCTCATATGCCTGAGACATGGCATGGCAAGGATAATCTCCTTCATTGTCCAATTATGGCTGCGCATTGCTTTGGGCATCTCCGCCAAATGTTGCCATACCCCTCTCTGCAACTCCAGCATGCCCAGTGCTGTTGACACCAGAGACTCGTCCTGAGCCTGGGGCTCAGCATGGACCTGGCCTCCCACAGTCCTCCGACTGTCAGAGGCCTCGGCTGTCTCAGCCTCAGCTAGCTGCTGGGGCCTGATGTCTGGGATGCCTCCGCCAGTCCATGATGTCTCCCTGCTGTTATGGGCCCTCTTGTCCTGCAAGTGGAAAGAGGGAGACAGTCATACTTCACAGAGAGATCAATGTGACTGTTCTGCTAGTGTCAGCCCCTTTTCCCCCCAATGGGGTTTCCTATATAGTTTACCCTCCCGTCTGCACTCAGAGGAATGAATGGGGATGAGCTGTGAAAGAAGGAGGCCTGTGGCCAAGATGCAGCCATGCATCTGTCAGGACGAGGTGATGCCAAACCCTCTCAGCCAGTGTAGTTGTGGTGCCTCCCTCCCCATGTTCCGCTTCCTCCTGCGTAGCCACTTGCAATCCCTAAAATGGAAGGCGGTATGAAGCAGTCACATTGGCAGAACAAAAGAGGTTGTTGACCCTCATGCAGCACTGCACCCATGTTTGGGGGTGACCTCCTCCGCGAGCTCCATCCAGGTTTGCTTGGTCAGATGGGAGGATCTCTTCTTGCCATCACTGGGAAAGAGAACCTCCCGCCTTTCCCTTGCAGCATGGAGAGAATCTCGAGGGAGGCATCACTAAACTGTGGGGCCACCTTGTGTCTTCCTTCAGTCATGGTCGCTGCCGGCTTGCATTCAGCTCCTTGCCTATTGGGCAGCAGAGGCAGCAGAAGGGGTCATAGGGCAGCAGTGGGCACTCAGGAAGGCATTATTTTAAACCAGGCAGGAGTGAATGCACAGCTGGCAGAGCTTTAAATATGGCACAAGTACCTGCTCCAGAGTCATCTGACGCCAGATTTGGCACCTTGAATCCCGTCCCCATTGTGAAATTGTCGTGCCCTGTATCTCTATTATTATAATTGGCTGCCAGCCGCAGTCACACATGTGACAAGCGGGGACAGCGCCCACTTCTGGGTCCACCGCTGGGAGATGGACTCACTAAATCCAGCCCGTGGTCATCCAGGTGATGGAAAGCATCTAGGATTTCCCACTTGGCACAGGATGTGCATTCCACATGGCTAAGGTTCCCTGCCATGCCTTTACTTTCTAGACTATGATCTGGAAGCACTTACCAGCTACTCACCAATCAGCTCCTTCCCTGGTTGGGATGTCACTACGGCTGTTTTGCAGATGTTGCTTTTGTTGTTGCAGATTTCACTGGAGGCTCTCTC
The DNA here is from genome assembly GCF_036365525.1 of Heterodontus francisci. NCBI lineage: Eukaryota > Metazoa > Chordata > Chondrichthyes > Heterodontiformes > Heterodontidae > Heterodontus > Heterodontus francisci. The sequence goes on from NC_090373.1 coordinate 133,543,804, forward strand.
CCGTGCTTTAAACCCTCGGTCGCTGTGCTCAGTCTCCACCCAGGTCCACCGCCATTGCTGCTGCCAGTGAGTCTCTCTGTAATGTAGATAACCACCTCCCTGCTCACCAAAGTAATGCCTCTAGACTCAGGCCTTGCTGTCTCCTGCTCCCTCACTCAGACTACTCCTTGTTTGTAAAAGACCAGAACAATATCTCTTCCCTCACTGCACTGAATTCTCTGAGTTTTGTACTCTGTCAAAGCAGTACTCCATTGAGTTGGACTCCATGCTATTAGGCAATCTGGCAAACTGAGAAGTTATGATTATATTGTACCGAGTTTTTTACTCTTAAAGCAGTTTCACCCTTGTAAATTGAAAATAATGCTACGTAATATATTACTAGTTTTTAAAATTTATTTTCTTTGTACAGTAAATTTCGATGGTCTTACTTAATCTTGGGGTGTCCTGTAATATATTCCTTTTAATATAGAAAAACAATCAACAAAGACAATAGAATATTAAACAAGATACCTAAACAGAAGAATACAGGTCAGAGACAGTTGTGATTAAACTGTACAGTGCTCTGGTCAGACCACACCTTGAATGTTACACTCAGTTCTGATCGGCGAGAAACAAGGGAGAAATTCAAGCATGAGCAGCAGTGAGCCATTTGGCTAATCCTCAGTGTCTGGCTTCTAAGTTATAAGGAAAGTTTAGAAACACTCAAGGAGGCACCTGAAGAATGTTCATATCGGGATAATTAAGCTAATGGAAAAGGTAAGTCTGGAATTTCATTTTAAATCACATTACAAGAGTAGGACAAGGAGACACAAGTTAAAAACTAGTTAACTGTAAACTGAAGACTGGTTTTTAATATTACTTTCATATTTCTAAGAATTTCCCATAGAAATTTTCCTTTGTGTTTTTCCTATGTTACACCTAATGTTGCTGGTTTTACAGACTGAATAGTTGCGGTAAAATAGGTCACATAAGTTTATCTGTGTACAATCCCTTTTGGAGCCAAGCTGTCTTCATGTCTGGAACGCATTAAAATAATATTTGTCTCTTACAGATAGGCAGCATACCAAGGTATGCACATTAAAAAGAACATAGGCAAAAATCCAAATAATGTAACAGAGACACTAATGAGTCCAAGGATTAAAATTATCTGTTCAATTTTGGTCACCTGCCCTTGAGACTCTATAAATTTGGTTTAGCCTGGCATAGCTTAAGGTGGTATAAGATAACTGTATCATTACCTACAGCTTGCCATTTTGGTCGGGGGTGGGGGGGTGGGGGGTGCAGGGGGTTGTGGGGGGGGGGTGCGTGGTGCGGGGGTTTGTGGTGATGCACTAGAAAGTTACATTCTAAAAAGGATTTTCAGTTAGAATCAATTATATGCATTGTAGTCCATAACTTCAGTTGATGCAAGCTTCTCGACCTTGAAGTTAAATTTTAGGTCATTAATCAGAAGGTCAGTTTAACTGAATTTGAATTTCTTATGGTAGAAAAGAATTGACTCTTCCGTTAGATCTTTGCTAAAATTGAATATTTTGTCATCTGCAATGACCAGTGAATAGGATGCTCTGCATTTAAACCTGCATGCTCATAGTACTGTTTCCCACAGTTTATGAGCAATGCAAGGAAATTGGTAATCAGGGCTGCCCCCTGGTAACACCACTCAACATAAATGAGGCAAGTTATTTCATTCTTAGACAACTGACACCAACTTTCACTGAGATGTATTCTCATCGATACTAACATCGAAAACCACAGAGGAATAGATGATGGAATCTCAACTCAAATAAAACCTGAAACATGGATTTTACAAGCAGCTGATTTACTGTAGAAGCATGGAAGATTCATTCAATGTCACTGAATGACAGAAAAGGATGCCTGATGACTGTTTAAGTGACACATCATACACAGCGAAAATGTTTCTTGATTCATTTGAGGAGAGCGTTTGGCTGTGTCACATCTTGTTTTTTAAGCATTATTGGCATTATTAAAACCCTGATGCTTTCCAGTATTTAGTGCTAATTATTGGAACTTAATAGTAAAACAGGTTTCCCTCTGTTCATCCTTCAGCTTATCGACTTGCTAAAAAATCATAGGTTACAAACACTTTCCAAAACAAGAGCCGCTATCAAAGTTAAGATGCCTCAGCATGGTTGAATATACACAGCATTAGAGGCAGGTGAATAGTAAATTCCAGAATCAATCCATTCCATAGTTATTTATTCACTACCAAGAGTCTTGCAGACCTCAAATCATATTTGGAAGAACATGTGTGCACTCATAAGCCGAGGAGCAAAATATCATTTGCACCATTTTGGAAATCCTTCAGTTCTTTTCCAGCTGTTAAAGCTTTTTAAAAAATTTATTCTTGTGATGTGGGTATTGCAGGCAAGGCGAGCATTTATTTTCCAACCTTAGTTGGATCCTGGGAAGGTTGTGGTGGGCCACCTTCTTCAATCAATAGTTGGTTTGCTGGCCAGTTCAGGGGGCAGTTAAAAGCCAACCACGTTGTTCTTTTTTATTCCTTCATAGAATGTGGGCATTGGTGGCAAGGAGTCATACATTTGCCACACCAGGTAAGGAGGACAGGCTTCCTTCCCAAAAAGACATTAGTGAACCACTTGGGTTTTTATGACAAACCAACAGTTTCATGGGGCTGAATTTTATGTGCCCACCACAGATTTTGGCAGCAGACAGAAAAATGGGCCACACGCCAAAGAGCTGCCGCAATCTCTGGCACGGCGGCTCATTTAAATAGCTGGGGCGGGCCTCCCAACCCCACCCCCCCTTTCCTTCCAATCATGTGGAGGGGGCGGGCCGTCTGTCCCTGGCAGTGATGTCAGCTGCCTGAGTGCAGCGCTGACGCCATTTTAAAAGGGCTGTCAGCCTACTGGCTAATTTAAAGAGAAATCGAATGAAAATCAATAAATATATTTCTTTTGCCCCTTTCCCGCCCCTCCAACAAAAACTAAGTTAATTATTTGCCCTCCCCCCAAAACACTTACCTTTACCATCTGACCTGCCCCCCCCAAAACTGCACAAACTTTAAACTACAACCCTTTCCACCATCCCCTAATTTGACCCATTTCCCCCCCTTCCCTGCACTGAGAAACTTACCTCCACCCCCCCTCCCCACCAGTGTTACACCTTGTTTCCCCAGACGGGGATCTGAAGGCGTGGGAGTGCCGGCCGCCGGGCCGGAGATCACAGCAGGACATCAAGATGAATGGTAAGTAGATGCAAATCTATTAATTTACTTTATTTGCGTATGGTGAATGCGGTCCCGTCGCCGAGCGGCAGTTGGGCAGTGGGGGGGGGGAGTCGCTATGGTGCCCCGCCACCAGCGGAAGGATCGAGCTGGGCCCTGTGTCCTGGCATCCAGGTCTGAAGTGGACCTCATCCGGGGCCATCCTCAGGCCCTTCCCGCCATGGATCCCAACGTCGAGCGCTCCATAAAATCCAGGCAATGGTCACTTTTGCTGACACCAGCTTTCTTCTATTTCTAGATTTTTTGAAAACTGAATTCAAATTCTCAAGCTGCCATGGTGAGATTTAAATTTGCGTTCTGTGGATTATTAGTCCAGGCCTCTGGATTACTATTCCAGTGAAGGGTTGGTGTTTGTGTTGGTTATCACATTAATGTATCAGGCTGAGGCGCTGGGCTGCTGGAATCAAATTTTCTAAACAACTTTACAAGTGTTGAAATATGAGACCACAAAGTAACCCTAATTCTCAGATGTGTCATCACTCAATTATAGACAGAGTACTTTAAATCAAATCTTTCTAGATCTCTAGATAGTAGTTTAAGGGCTTCCATTTCTGAAGTTTTAGCAGGACTTAAAAACAGACTGATTGTGACCCATGATGGAGTGTCACTGGCTGCTGTCTCAGCTTCCACTTCAGCACAGGTGGAAGCCTCCCGATGTCCCACTGCTACAGTGGAAGCTCAGTCAGAGGCCATGAGATCCATGGTTGCCGGCGTGCAGGCTCAAACTGCTGCCATTGTCAGTGTAGATCTCAATGCTCAACAGGGAATGTAGGCTCTCACAGCAGTCCTGCAATCTGTGCTCTGGCTGATTACTCGAAATACTTAGATTGCACTCTGTGGGGGTTGCACTGGCACCATGGAGCACGAATCTGCTGTCCTCTCTCACGGTGGCAGCATTCATGCTCCCACCACTGCCACTCCTCCAGTGCCCTTGCTGTTACCTCTCAGCCAGCCAGCTCAGACTGCTGCTACCCATTTCAAGTTGGTGCAGTACAAAGCCCCCTGGCCCAGAGCTACTCAAAGGTGTCCTCCAACGCCATCTGCAATCTCCCCCAGTGAACATCAGCAGCCTTCCATCAGCCATGCTGCAATAATTGGGTTAGCACTGTGTAGGAACACTAGGTTAGGCAAGGGGATCTGCAAGACAGGCACTACAGGAAAGTACAAGGTGATTAATTCTGGGTTTTTTTTGCATTATTGATGTGTTGCTGGATAAAGTTGTTGAGTGAAGTTATTTGCTATTGGCCTTTATTGAGTGATGTTGTCCAAGGGTGCATAGTTTACAGCAACTATACATTCCTTCAAGGCACAAAAACCCCACAAGAAAAGGCAGTCAACCGTGAATAACAAAGGAAGTTAAGGATTGTATAAGATTAAAAGAAAAGGCTTAAAAAGTTGCCTGAAATAGTAGTAAACCTGAGGATTGGGAGGATTTTAGAATACAGCAAAGGAGGACGATGAAGTTGATAAAGAAAGGGAGAATAGAATATGAAGGTAAACTAGCAAAAAATAGCAAAACGGACTGTAAAAGCTTCTATAGGTACATAAAAATAAAACTTTTGGCGAAGACAAATGTGGGTCCATTACAGGTGAGTCAAAAGAATATATAATGGATAATAGAGAAATGGCAGAAAAGCTAAATGATTAATTTGTGTCTGTCTTCACTGAGGGAGATACAAGAAATCTCCCAGAATTAGAGATCCAAAGGATTAGGGGGAATGAGGAATTGAAGGAAATTAGTATTAGTAAGAAGGTTGTATTAGAGAAATTAATGGGGCTGAATGCAATGAATTTGGCCTAACCATCAGCCTCAAGAAAACGAACATCATGGGGCAGGACGTCAGAAATGCACCATCCATCAATTTTGGCGACCACGCTCTGGAAGTGGTTCAAGAGTTCACCTACCTAGGCTCAACTATCACCAGTAACCTGTCTCTAGATGCAGGAATCAACAAGCGCATGGGTAAGGCTTCCACTGCTATGTCCAGACTGGCCAAGAGAGTGTGGGAAAATGGCGCACTGACACGGAACACAAAAGTCCGAGTGTATCAGGCCTGTGTCTTCAGTACCTTGCTCTATGGCAGCGAGGCCTGGACAACATATGTCAGCCAAGAGCGACGTCTCAATTCATTCCATCTTCGCTGCCTCCGGAGAATACTTGGCATCAGGTGGCAGGACCGTATCTCCAACACAGAAGTCCTCGAGGCGGCCAACATCCCCAGCTTGTACACACTACTGAGTCAGCGGCGCTTGAGATGGCTTGGCCATGTGAGCCGCATGGAAGATGGCAGGATCCCCAAAGACACATTGTACAGTGAGCTCGCCACTGGTATCAGACCCACCGGCCGTCCATGTCTCCGCTTTAAAGACGTCTGCAAACGCAACATGAAATCCTGTGACATTGATCACAAGTCGTGGGAGTCAGTTGCCAGCGTTCGCCAGAGCTGGTGGGCAGCCATAAAGACAGGGCTAAAATGTGGCGAGTCGAAGAGACTTAGTAGTTGGCAGGAAAAAAGACAGAGGCGCAAGGGGAGAGCCAACTGTGCAACAGCCCCAACAAACAAATTTCTCTGCAGCACCTGTGGAAGAGTCTGTCACTCTAGAATTGGCCTTGATAGCCACTCCAGGCGCTGCTTCACAAACCACTGACCACCTCCAGGCGCGTATCCATTGTCTCTCGAGACAAGGAGGCCCAAAAGAAAAAAAGAAAAAAGAAAAAAGAATGGGGCTGAAGGTTGATTAGTCCCCAGGACCTGATATTCTACATCCCACAGTGTTGAAAGAGGTAGCTATGGAGATAGTGGATGCATTGATCATCTTCCAAAATTCTATAGATTTTGGAATGGTTCCTGCAGATTGGAAGGTAGCAAAAGTCACCCCACTATTTAAGAAGGGAGGGAGAGAGAAAACAGGGAACTACAGACCTGTTAGCCTCACATCAGTAGTAGGGAAATTGCTAGAATCCATTCTAAAGGATGTGATAAATGGACACTTAGATAATAATGATCTGATTGAGCATAGTCAACATGGATTTATGAATGGGAAATCATGTTTGATCAACCTGTTGGAGTTTTTTGAGGATATTACTAACAGAATTGATAAAGGGGAGTCTGTATACATGGATTTTCAGAAGGCTTTTGATAAAGACCCACAGGAGGTTGGTTAGCAAAATTAAAGCACACAGGACAGGAGGTAATATACTGGCATGGATTAAGGATTGGTTAACAGGCAAAAAACAGAGAGTAGGAATAAATGGGTCATTCTCACGTTGGCAGGCTGTGACTACTGGGGTTCCGCAGGGATCAGTGCTTGGACCCCAGCTGTTCACAATATATATCAATGATTTTGATGTGGGGACCAAATGCAATATTTCCAAGTTTGCAGATGACACAAACTAGGTTGGAATGTGAGTTGTGAGGAAGTTGCAAAGCGGCTTCAAGGGGATTTGGACAGACTTAGTGAGTGGGCAAGAATATGACAGATGTAATATAATGTGGAAAAATGTGAGGTCGTCCAGTTTGGTAGGAGGAATAGATGTGCAGAGTATTTCTTAAATGGCAAGAGATTAGAAAATGTAGATGTACAAAGGGACCTGGGTGTCCTCGTCAATAAATCCCTGAAAGCTAACATGCAGGTGCAGCAAGCAATTAGGAAGGCTAATGGTATGTTAACCTTTATCTTAAGAGGATTTGAGTACAGGAGTAGTGAAGTCTTGCTTCAATTGCATAGAACCTTGGCTAGATCGCACCTGGAGTACTGTGTGCAATTTTAGTCCCCACAGGACTGTCCAATGAAGAGAGATTGGGGAAACTGGGCATGTATTCTCTTGAGTTTTGAAGAATGAGAGGTGATTTCATTGAAACCTACAAAATACTTAAAGGGATAGACAGGGTAGATGCAGCTATGATGTTTCTCCTGGTTGGGCAGTCTAGAACCGAGGGATACAGTTTCAAAATAAGAGGGAAGCCACTTAGGACAGAGATGAGGAGAAATTTCTTTACTCAGAGGGTTGTGAATCTTTGGAATTCTCTACCCCAGAGGGCTGTGGAAGCTCAGTCATTGAGTATGTTTAAAGTAGAGATTGACAGATTTCTAAATACCAAAGACATAAGGGTAGTGTGGGAAAAAGACATTAAAGTGGATGATCAGCCATGATCATATTGAATGGTGGAACAGGCTTGATGGGCTGAATGGCTTACCCCTGCTCCTATGTTTGAAGGGGACTTTGTGATAGGGAATCTGATATGAATGTATGGTTGGGGAATGATGAGTCCTTGTTAGGGTGGGAAAGTTCCTTCTATCTAAAGTGAGGCCTCACAATAATTTAAGTGGTCATTGGATAGACATATGGATGAAAATGGAATAGTGTAGGTCAGATGGTTTCACAGGTCAGCGCAACATCGAGGGCCGAAGGGCCTGTACTGCGCTGTAATGTTCTATGTTCTATGTTCTAATACCATGCCTTTTGCTGCACTGGTCTTTCCTCCCTTACTGTGTGCAGCAAATATCTCCAA